>NW_011887619.1:0-8442 GCF_000313485.1 Hansenula ciferrii | reverse complement strand
AAAGATACTGGTATGTGCTGTATCACACTCTAACCTGTATTAATCGATAGCGCTGGAGTATATCATATATCACATATATCTACATCCCTGATTGGGTCTATATTGGTGGAGTTATTCCAATGTATAAATCGGAGTTTTTCGCATGTTTGCGATTTATACTTTTGGCTCCGATTTATATTTTCCCATAGTTAACTCCGCGAAAATCAGCGATTTATAGTAGGAAATGGTATGTGGTATAAGGTAAAAAGTTAACCTAATATCAAAAGGGTGACAATAATTTGAAATATAGTTAATTGCACTTGTAACTGGAATTCGCGGATTTTGTTAGTAGACCCAAGTTTGAAAAAAAGTCCCCCATAGTTAATTTTTCATTTTTCAAAAATTTCAAAATCTCGAAATCCTTAACTATGGGAACTCAAAAAATTCGATGGGAGGTTTCTGTCTAGCGATTTTGCTCTGCCTAGCTCTTAGGGAGGGCTCCTTCTAGATTTCAAGACTCGATCCGTGAAGAGTCAATTTGGACTTTGAAATTGTAAATTTTATGATCATATGATATTAATATTAAACAACAACATTATCAAAGCCAGAAACACAATGTTTGAAAAGTACCTTTTGTCAAGTCATACTCAAACATTCAGAGGGAATATAAGGTGATTCATTATGCCGGTTACGTCGTTATACATGGGTGTTGGGAGTTATAATATAGATCAATTGTGAGTCTCCCCGGTTTAAATTATAAGTACGCTGCAAATTGTTCAAACTTTAGAGCCTTAATTTCAGATTTTACTAGTTACCTACAACTAATAATTCTTGATTTCACTAATATAATGATTATTATGATCCCATCACTTGAAAAATGATCTAATGAGGAATGATATAATTGGACTACAACGTTTCATGTTTATATCTTTTAAAAGTCACCAAAGGAGCTAGTGATTTTGATTTTGATTTTGGTGATTACCACTTATTTATACCTACCAATATACAAAACT
Organism: Hansenula ciferrii; assembly: GCF_000313485.1. Classification (NCBI taxonomy): domain Eukaryota; kingdom Fungi; phylum Ascomycota; class Saccharomycetes; order Phaffomycetales; family Wickerhamomycetaceae; genus Hansenula; species Hansenula ciferrii. Next base: position 7,450 of record NW_011887619.1, on the reverse strand, counting down.
ACCATGCAGCTATTTATCGGTTATTGTATATTTGATTGAGTTCATCTTTTTGAAACCTGCAGAGTCCAGACACGTCTATTATCAACAAAATAAGTTTATTATTCACAATATCTAGGGTTTCTCGAGAATTTATTGGAACTTATTGATATTTCTTTTTTGGATCAACATCAAAAAAACTACTACATTGAGACCAGTTTAGCTGGATTAATTTTATATTAAGCACTAAAATATGTGTATATTATAAGTTCAATTTAGGACATCCTCCCAGTTTAACTGGTAATTTGCATCAACAAGATCTGATGATTCCCCAAGACTAGCTGTATCATGGCCATTATCATTAATATCTCTAGTTCTAATGTTGCTAATTTCATTATGTAGTTCAGCAGCTTTTTGTTCCTCTACTTGAATAAATTTATCTTTATTTAGCATTATTTCCTTGAAACCAAAGAAAGTGGATGTTGAACTTAATTTTAAATTCTCCAATTTCATAACCACGCTTGATATAGATTTCATATCTAAAATCTCAAGCTTACAACTAGATTCTGTTTCAACATAAGGATAGATGGCATATTCACCAAGATATTGGTACTTTATCCCTTGGTGAATTTTCCCGATTGCCACATCATATACTTCATCTTTACCAGCAATGGTTACCTTTAATATGTAGAAAATCTCTGCGATCCCAAACATTACATTAGATTGTGGAAACCTTTCACAGGCTTTTCCATTCTGTTCATTGTTACCGTCTCTTTGTTGACCAAAGGTTGAAGTTAAATTTGAAGTTGCAAGTTGAATCTGAATCTGAATCTGAATCTGAATCTGAATCTGAATTTGAATTTGAATTTGATTCTGAGTCTGAATCCGAATCTGAAATATTTGAATTATTTGAATTTGAATTTAAATTTGAATTTGAAGTTGAATTTGAAGTTGAATTTGAAGTTGAATTTGAAATATTTGAATCTGAATTTAATTGATTATTGTCATCATGAAAAGCTTGTTTTTCACCAAATGAGCCATAGTATCTGATTAACACAACACTGTTAGATTTTAAATTTAATCGATCAATATGGCGGTTTCCTGCAATTTCTTCACCATAAAGATTTTCAATTGATAAACATTTAGGAGATGAATATATAGTTTCCATATCACCAACTGGGTTCATTATTGTATATCTTGGTGTGAACTTAATAGAAACTTTCTTGTTCTGAAACAAACTTTTTGTTTCTTGTTTGCCATAAATGTTCTCTAACTTTTCTTTAATGACCTCCAGAAACCTAATATTCACTCGTTTTGTATCCACTTTTTTCAAGGAACCACATCCAAGTATATTGATCTCTGGATCTTCAACTTCATACTTTGTTTTTAATTTTTTTTCAATTTCTTGAACTTTTGATTTTAAAACTGGATCATTTTTAAGTTTTTCAACTAATTCATTTTCTAATTCATCATATGATTGCGCGGTTCCACCACTGGTAACCAGTTCCATCATTTTTAGCTTAAATTTCATTGGAATATTTTCACAGATATAATCTTTTGTGATTTTTCTATATTGATAATCAAAAACATTCTTACTAACGCATGATATAGACTTTAATAATGCATCTAATGACCCTTTTAAAGCTATATCTTTTATACTTGCACTTTTTATTACCGTATTTCTAGATATTATTGACTTCTTAAAAAACAACATCTCACGTTCGTTTCCGAAACATGAAAACAAACCTAACCTTGAATACATAGAGCTCCATCGTATGAGATGGCCAATTTCATGAAGAAATATATTGACATGATTTTCAAGACCAGCACTTTCATAAAGACTTTCTAACTCATCAACTATTTTCCACATATCATCTTCTCGATCTAACCACGTTTTTTTAACAAATCTTCCAAGAGCAAGATGAAACACTGAATTTAACTTGAATATTATGTTCTTAAAATCTTCGTGTATACCATCAGCTGATGCAATGACCACCGGTAATAGCATCTGGAGCATTAGAAGCTGGTCACATTTTAAGTACCCTTTTAAATCATTTGAAGTGAATTTTTCTGAAAAATGTCCTGGTAAACTATTTGAAATTTCATCAAATCTTCTATTTAATTCTTTTCTACCACTTTTTGATACTAAAAAAGTATTCTTATCTATGAATAAGACATTTTGTATCTTGGACATTAAGTTTTCAACCATATGCATTGAATCCGGTACTATGCCTGGTGTGCATCTCAGTGTTTCAGTAAACGTTAGCATCTCAGTAATTGATTTGAAACCTGCTATAGTGCTTAATTCTGGATTTCGTTTCAGTATTGGCTTGATCAATTCACGATATCTTGAATCTTTAAACCTGAGATTTGTATATCCATCAGTAAAATATCCGCTTTCTTGGCGACTACCTTTAATTGCATTCAGTGATTGTAAAGCATCTTCCATCTCTTCCACTGTATCTATATCTTGAAATTTCATTCGGTTCATAACCTTATTCACATTTCTAACAGCACCTAATTCGGTATCAATAGTTCTAACATAAAGCACGCAGCACCTACAGCTGGAATTAGCATTTGAGCCTTTACTCGATACAACTTTTGCAATGGCCGGTAAATCACCAGAAGTTGCTAAATGTGTTAAATACACTTTATGCTTCTCCCCATTTGGTGATTCCACCATGGTTCCATGAACTTCAAGCATCCCTATTTCAGCCATGTATTCTGTCATGTAATGATTGTAGTCTATCTCTTTAGTGGTATTAAACCATGGAAACGCAGCAAGTCTAAAACATATCGATTGATCAGAATTGGTATCAGATATGTCCAATATTTTTAAAATACAAGGCCAAATCTGACTTGAGCGGTTAATAGAACCACCGTCTAGTTGTATAAAACACGTTAGATTATAATCTGACCCGTTGTAGTAAGACTTGTTGCTCTCAATTCGACGACCGTCTGGTAGAATTGCATTTCGTTTTCTTGATTTCATGATACGTACAAAATCACTGCTTTGAAAGCAGAGAAATTCTTCTGAACTATCACTACTTTCAAACAGAAATTTCTTGTGGAAAGCATCAATCCTTTTAAATAGTTCAACATTTTTGAAAATTGCCACCAAAAACACTTTAATTGATAGGTAAAAAAAATATTCACAATCAGCTTTTCTACTGGTCTTGTGGCAGATACAGCATCTAAATTCAACTTCATTATCCCATTCAGCTCTTGAACTTGTAGAACACTTTTCAAAACTGCAGCAATATATCTTTTTTACCAGCTTGTAATCTGATAACATTTTTAAAATTTTTATTGTATCTCTCTCAATAACTCTTTTATCTTCACCAAGAGAATTCAAAGTTCTAAAGTTTTGATCTCTAATTTCTTCAAATAGCTCTTCTTTGTTTTGAATGTGATCAAGTTTCTCTTTATAATCGTCACCATAAACGGAACGAGCAGCGATTTCAAAATCATTGGTGATTTCATTGGAAGTAGATCTACTAATAGATCCATTAGAAAATCTAAAAAGAACCAAAGCCTTCAATGCATCAAGTGGATTTTTTATACCCTCAAAAACTGTTTTTTCTAATTGCTTTAGAAATTCAATGGCATTTGTATCTTCTTCTTCATCATCAATATCATAATTTGTTTCAGTATTCTCAGCTGCATCTGCTAAATTCTCCACCCAATCATCATCATCTTCTTCTTCTTCATCTTCAACTTCTTCTTCTTCTTCTTCTTCTTCAGCGGGAGTATCTGAACCAGTTATGTTAATATTCAACCTTCTTCTCTTATAATTAGACATCTCCAGGTTTTCAATCTCAAGCACTTTTGAGATTATTTCCATTTTGAGTTCCTCATCTATAGTCATCTTGACTTTTGTAAACTCTTTTGGATTCTCAATTATCCCAATTTTCTGTTCCCAATATTCATCCATCTTTAGTATCTGTTCAAACGGTATATTGTTATCACTTTTAATTCCCGCTTTATTAATGATTTCAGCAACTTCTCCTCTATTAAATCTCTTCCTAACATGGCTTATTAGCTTAAATCTTGGCCCTGATAATTGATTAAAAAATATGTACTCATGTTGATTGTTTCCAGTAGTTGAAATTGACCTTGTTGTTAATTTTGGTTTCACCAAATCAATGTAGGGTATATGCACAATATCCCATTCATTCATGTTTTTATTGTAATTTGATTTCTTGATGATGTGGGTTTTTTCAATACCTTTCAATTCATTATGAATTACTCTTAGGAGCCTATATGATGCTTGTTGAAGTACCACTTTAACAACAAATGAACTATTTGGATGCTTTATAGTTCTCTTCAATTGATGCGAATGGTAATAAAATAATTCTGGATAAGATTTAACTATTTTATTAATTAAATTATCAAATTCTTCGTTTGATTTCAGCATTTCTGGAACAATGTTTGAGTATTCAGAAACATTAATGTTTTTCTTAAGAGATAGCAATTTGACGAGCTCAAAGCAAAATAATAGAAAGTTGGATATGTTTATATTCAGAGTATGTGATTGTTCTTCATTTGCTGTGATGTGTTGAGGAATATTTAGCATCTCTTTTATCCAATTGGAATGTGTAATTGATGTTAGATTAATGAATATACTTTGAACCTTATCAAAACCGTATTGAATGTCCTTAGCATCTTTGTTCAGTTTGAGTTCTTGAAGCTTTTCAGTCACTATATTCTCTATGTTCATGGTTTGATGAGTCATATGAGTAAAATTATCCTAGCTTGTAATTTATTCTAGCTCTAATGTTTGTCTGGTCATTAATTATAATTCTTCAAGAAAATTATATTCTTCGTCGAACTTTTCATGGAATTTCATGGAACTTCATGGAACATTTTCACCCAAAAACTTCACCCTACCGTCGGAGATGACTCAATTTTCTTCGCATTTTACGTATTTAGGACTTATTTGCCTAAGAAGGAAATTTATTATGTAACGGATTAGTTATCAGAGCTTTCCAAAAATATTTAAAGCTTGAATTAAACCTTTTAAACGTTGGTTGTATGAAACATTAAATATATGTAAATAATCCTAGAGCTCAATATTTTATCATTAGCATTTCACTTGTATTTAATTCGATAAAATAAATTTTGATTTTCTTTGCATTCAGAAAAAAAGTGGACGTTAAAAATTTTATTTTTACTTTCAAACTAAAATAATCCAAAAATCTAAAAACTTTAATCCATAAAAACCACCCAAAAACTAGTTTATAGTATTCCTTTGTCCGAATAACTAGTATAAATGTAATAAAAGAACTATATTACAATACAAATGTTGTTAGTTAATACTAATTTTCCGTTATTTCGGATTTTCTCGCCCACAAATTACATAATGTGGAGGTAATCAGCTCTTAACTATGGAGCTCTATATCTTTGACACATCGATATGCAAGATTACTATCAGCTCTTTAGCTCTTAACAAAGAAATCCCATAGATTAGACGAGAGATAAACAAGGGAGGGTATTGTTTCACCCCCGTTTTTAGTTTGGTCGAAACTTTTTTTGGTACGTTGCTGTGGTGATTTGTTTTGATTTTGCTCTCGCGAATTTCCAAAAAATCATAACAACCTTATGTTTACTCGAAATTTGAGCTAGAACACCCAAATAAGGAGTCTATGTTATCTTTGAATACACATTTATGGGCCTGGTGACATTAGTTTTAGTTGTTTAGCTGAATTCAATTAGCTATAACAGCTCAAAAGTCCACCCTATATATATGGTGTTATGTACGTTGATGCATTAGATTGACCAAGCCTTCCACCCTGGTCAGATCTGCGATCGCCAAAATCACGGAGATCTTTGAAAAACTGGTGAAGATGTATACAAAACTATTTGACGCGTGAAAATGTGCATCTATGACCATAAACAAGGTATAAAAAGTAGAAAAGGATCAGGCCAGAACATTTCATGTGGAATGTAGCACGTCCTGAAGGAGTGGTTTCCTAATTGGATCATCCTAATTGCGAATTCTGGGCTTAACTATGTATGCACAGTACTTACCAGTAGCCAATAAGTTAACTTTATTTTTTTAAGTCTTAGAGAATTTTTTTTAAAAAAGTTCACCACTTGAAACATACGAAAGAACCTGAAAAATTATAAATAGAGGGCCAGTTCCCTCTTTTTTCAACTTCATTTTATTTTCTTTAAGTTTTTTTATCTTTATACAAATTCATTATATTTACAAGTCAATTAATAGTAAGTACTATAGTTACAAATATTATTGAAAGATCAATTACTAATATTGTTTCATTATAATTTATATGGTATATAGATTGTTGGTGAAGCTGTTGTCGTGTTTCAATTTTGTTGTTCAATTTGACTTTGGTTCATTCTATGTTGTTGTTCAATTTGGTTGGTTTATTCCTTTTGTTGCTTCTTATGGCTTAGATGCTCTCATTGTTATTGTTGGGTTCATTCTGCTGGGTTCGCTACAATTGGCTTTGGTGCTTCTTATGGTTTTGATGCTCTCATTGTTATTGTTGTTGGGTTTAATCTGCTGGGTTTTCTGGTATTCGCTTTGTTGGTTCTTATGGTTTAGGTGCTCTCATTGTTATTGTTGTTGGGTTTAATCTGCTGGGTTTTCTGGTATTCGCTTTGTTGGCTCTTATGGTTTAGTTGCTCTAATTATTGTCATTGGTATTGTCATTGGGGTTGCTCTGCTGCGTTTGTTCTGGTGCTTTTGGTGTTGTTTTTAATGCTGGTTTCAATTTGTTCTTTTGAATGGATTTTGATTACATAATCAATTTGTTCATTTGAATGTATTCTGATTACATAATCAATTATATAATTTATATAGCATTTTCAAATTTACATTTGATTTCGTTTTGAATTTTAAATTTGCAGTAATTTTCAGTCCATTCGAGTAATTCCTATCCCAAATTCCAATCTAAATTTAGCTTTTACTAAAATATGCATGCATATCAATCACGACGCGTTTGACGGTTATGCATTGCATATGGTTCGAACACGACAAAATTTGAGCCCTAATCACGTGCCAAATGAGTAACCCGGCCACAATAAGATAACCCGGCCGCCAAATCTGAGTCCTCCCAGCCCCTTCCCAAAAAGGAAGGAGTTTTGCGTAGGCCCCAATATTAATTTATATGGTCTTATGAGGTCAATTTCAGCCTAATTTTCGCCTAGTCCTCTACATACAAAAAAATCAGGAATCTCCGTTACAAGTGTGTCAAAACTATTGATGAAAAATGCAATAATTGGTTTGTGATACAAATTGTAATGAACAATAGATTACATTTGTATGAAAAAGTGACTCTTTAAGAGTTACTTGAAATGATGCTTGGGTATCATTGGGTTAAGTGTTTTTTCCGCTTTCACTTAACAAGGGAGTGTTTTGATTAAAGTTTCACTCATTGAGAAGAAGAATACTGAGATAACAGAGATCATTATCGTTGACGTTAGAAGAGTACCGAGATAATTGATAGTG
>NW_011887618.1:0-1653 GCF_000313485.1 Hansenula ciferrii | reverse complement strand
TAAACCCTTAAAAAGTGACCACAGAAATAGCAGCAATGAGATTGTTTGCAACAGGAAACTTGTAATCAATAGCGTATATGATTTGTGGTATTTATTACTTTTAACTCACAGGGACTGACATTTTAGCGCTAGCTGGAAATTATCCGCTAGGCGGATTAAACTTGCTAGTACAATTACGATAGAGCTATAGTCGCTAAAGACAATATGTTTAACATACGAAGCGTTGTGGGTGTAGCACAAACAGACCTAGACATTGTATGATAAAACACAATAATATAACAAGATTATATGATTCTGATTATAAGAGCCTAATACCGGATTATACTAGCGTTCCCGTGGTAACGGTAAAACCGAATTTGGAAATCCACGATAAACAATGAAATATATATAAATCAAAACAGAAAACAATTTATACATACATCAATATATATATATATATATATACATCAGCAACAATGTCGTGGGATATGAATGAAGTGATAGATGGTTCAGTTCTGGACCAAGATGTGATGGTGAAGCATTATCTGAACCCAAATAGGATTTCTGGTATGTTGTTGGAGTGTTTATACAAAATGGATGAGCTTCCAGAGAACCTAGAACAATTCGCAAATGGTAAGCATTGGACAGAAGACTTCGAAAGAATCCAACGCTTTCGCAGAGTTCACCGAACTGATCCCAAAGCTCGATATAAGGGAAGCACGTTGAGACTTTTGGGAACTAACACTAGGGACGTCAGTGAAGATATGGTATGCATTGATAGATATTTGCGTTGCAACAATTGCCAGAGTACTGTTAGATTGAAGATGAATTACTTGAAGAAAACGAATAAATACGAGTTTCGTTTGTTTTATCCTAAGAACATAAACAGTTGCATCTATGTCCCTACAAAAATGAAAATAACTGTCCCTCTGAACGATCCACCAACATCAAATGCTGGAACTGAACCAGAAAGACAACAACAACAACAACCAGGTGCTGTCAGAAGAGTCCAACAAGAACATCTCCAATCTTCACAACCAGGAACTGCACCACTATCGCCTCCAGTCTCAGATAATAATGAAAGTAGTGATGACGAACTTTCAATGATTGGAACAAGTCAAGTGCAAACCAAGAGACGCAAAACACAACCTGCTGGTGTTGTTATGTTAAGGTCATTAATTGCTAAGCTACAAGAAACAGCTGAGTTTGAGGTTCACAATGCCACAGCAAAGGAAAAACTGCAAAATTTAGTTCTCTCATTCAATAGGGTGGTTGATGGTATGTAATATACTTTTTGGTTGTGTTTATATAGGTAGTGTTAGAATAACAAACGTCTGTGCTTTTACATATAGCTCGTATTATCACTCTGTCTGAAGATTTGATGTTAGCTCTGCGTAAGAAGGCCCAGTGCAAAGCGCGAGCCAGTAAGAAGTACCTAGCCAGCGGGTATATCACAGCTGGCTGAAGATATTTGGGAAAAACTCTACTAGGCCCAGAATATATTATAATAACACTAAACAAAGCACTGATACAACTTTAAGGTACTGTACTACTAAGTGCTGCAATACTCTCTACATCAAATGCTAAAGCATTAAACGCTCTAGGTATGAGTGATACACTTTTGTTGTGTGAAATTCACATACTGTGTGATCAACATCGCTCTGAAAGTATTTC
>NW_011887617.1:0-153014 GCF_000313485.1 Hansenula ciferrii | reverse complement strand
TTTATTGATTGTTGTAAAACTTTTGCTTCAAGGTGTATGTTATATAATTGTGATTTCCCACAATTAAAAAACCTTCATATTGCATTCAAAGAAGATCCAAAAGATAGGCTTCATGAACCTGCTTCAGAATGTATGCTTCGTGGTATTACTGCTCCTAATTTGAAAAGATTTATTTTCAGTTCAATTGATACAGATCTTGTAATGACGTCTATTGATGCACCATCATTACAATATTTTCAAGTTTTAGCAAATTCTTTATTGATTAGAGATTTTTTTTATATACCAGTATTGGAAGAGTTTGATTTTGATATTCAAGAATATTTTTATTATGAGATAATAGATGATGTCTATGATGATGGTAGTCCAGTTCTTCATTTCTTACAGAATACAAAAGTTGGGACGATAAAATCACCAAATTTCAACATTTTGGATGGACTAACAGAGATGGGAAACTTAGAGAAACTTACATTAGTGCACTTTCCAGGAGGTGATGCTTTTAAAGATATCAAATTCCCAAACTTGAAGACATTAGAGCTTCAGTTAAGTTTAAAGGTTAGTAAAGATTTACCAAGTTTTGATGCACCTTTACTAGAATCAATGGAGTTACTGCTTCCAGTTAATACACCAAAGAATATTGATCAAGTGGTGAATAAGTTTCATCCTAAGTTGAGAAAATTGAAATTAGATTATAGTCGTTGTGATAAAGATCCAGTGATTTTGAACAATCTTCAACTCCCAAACTTGATTGAATTAGAAATCAATGGGGTTAATAATACAATTCAATTGAAGAGATGTGAGTTCCAATCACTAAAGAAATTGTTGATTAATAGAATAACTGCATTGGGTTATATTCCAAAGATTAGGAATACAATTAGTTCACATTTTAGTTCAATAGAAAGAGTACATTTTGGAAGAGTATCAAGAATTGAATTTAAAAAATGTAAATTTCCAAATTTAGAAGCTTTAACAATAACTAATTTTGATATAATTTCAACACCACTCACCAAGGAACTTTTTCCTTCATTAAAAGAGATATTAATTCTTGATGGTGTTAATCAAACAGATCTTGATTTTTGTGAAGAATTTTATGGTATTATTAAAGATGAAACTTATGATACTAGGAAAGATCGGTTTGAAATTTTAAAACTTAGTGATCCTTATTTAACAAAATTTGCATAGACGTTGACGGTTGAATGAATAATAGTACAGATAGCAATATAAGCACATTAATTATTATTATATTTAATTAGAACGATGTAATTGTTTTAAGCTAAAGTACCAAGAACTCTAATTCTTTTAACACCACCATCTGGGATTAAAGTTAATTTAACATGAGTGAATTCACCTTGATTAACAAATTCTTTAAATGAATGTTCTTTATCAGGACCAGTTTTAGAAGGTTCAATTAATGAAATCCAATTTGGATCAGATTCATTTGGAATTAATTCTTGAGTAGTTAATCCATGTAATGAAATTTTTTGTGGGAAATTACCTCTAAAATGTGCAGTATCAATAACAACTTCATTAATCTTAGTTTTAGCACCTAATTTAATAATTACCCAATCTGTATGACCTGGAGTTCTTGATCTCTTGGTTTCCCAACCATCACTCATATCATGACCACGACCTGGTAAAACTAAATTATCAGCAGAACCAAAATGTTGATCAGAAACTTTAACTGCAACACCACCATATTGAACAGAAGCTAAATCAATGATACTTTGAGTGGTGATTCCATCAAATTGTGGGATAACTTCACCATATAATCTAAAACGAGCAATCCCACCATCTGGATATTGTTTTAATCTTGCATGAGTATATGCCTTATCAGTTATTGAATCATTTTTGAAAAAATGTTTTTGTGATGGTCCACATTCTTGTTTAGAAATTATTAAATCCCAAGTAGCACTATCTAAAGATTCACCTTCTTTTAAATTTGTAGCTTCAACAGTAATTTCTGGGGCATGATTACCATTGAAAAAAGCAGTATCAATTTCAGTACCAATTAATTTTGCACCAGATACACCAAATTGAATAATTACCCAATCAGCTTCTTCAGTATTATGTCTTCTTGTTTCCCAACCATCATACCAAGCACCTGAATAAACGAATTTAGTAGCATCTCTAATTGGAGGTTTTGGTTTAATTAAATTTGAAGCTTCTGCAAACCATTCATCACTAAAACTTAAGACTTTACCACCAATTTTTTCACCAATAACATCGGTGTATAAAGAGACAACTTGTTGTTTGAATTGATCTTCTGATAGTATTTGTACCATTATGAAATAGTGTATGTGATTTTGATATGAATATGAAGAAAGAAAAGGGTTAATTATTCTTTGTAGGGAATTCCTTGATTATTATACCCTTTTCTTGATAACTCCAATCGAGTTTTTCATTAGCGAACGGATACGCCCGATAAGAACTCAACTGTGGATTAGATGGAATGACTGCAATATCCATGAATTTATTAAGAATCTATGGTATTAACCACCCGCCATTGAAAGCTATGAAGAAAACAGTTCAAATTGGCTTTCCAGCCATATAAATATCTCCAATATAACCCATTTTCTCACCATATCAAAACAGTAAACTTTATTGAATCGATTACGCCGGGGATTAATTATTTATTGTGTACACTGATTACGTCATGATTATGTAATATCGATTAATACCAGCAGTGCACACAACCATTAACTGACCTTCCCTTTTGAGATGAAAAATCAGATTACTTAATACATGACGTGGTGATTATATAATCAGTTTTTCATAGAAGTCACCCGGCTTCCACCTTCCGCGAATATTTTTGTACGATTTCAATTCGTTAGTCAAATTTCCAACGAAAAAGCTCCTGAATAAACACCAGATTTTACACACTCTTAATTGAAAACATTACATCAATTGTATTTTAATCACATTTACAATCAAAATCAAAATGGCTATCATCAAAAGATACAACACTCCTGTCTTAAAACCATACTGGCCATTCTTTGCCGGTGGTGCCATTGTCTTTTACTTAGTTGGTAAAGCTGCTGATTTAAGTGCTGGTACTAAAGAATTTATTAATGATCCAAGAAACCCTCGTTTTGCTAGAGGTGAAAAAGTTGTTGAATTAAAAGATTGAATTTATCTTGTTTGAAAAATATTTTAACAGTTAAAGAAAAAATTATCACAAAAAACAATCTAAAAATTTAAGAATTCATCAATTTCATCATTTACAAAGAGTAATATCAATTATAAATATAAATTCCAATTGAATTGGAATTTTATTAGAAATGTGTTTAATGAAATATCAAATTTATCATATACAATAAAAAAACTTATATTCATATACAAATATTCAATTGAAAATATCATTAAATTAGACATCAAATTTGTAGATCTACATACATCAAGTAAAAGAAAGTAATTAAAAATATATACTGTTGAAGTAAATGATTTATACAAGTCAATGATGAAGTAAATGATTTATGGTCAATGATTATAAACTCTTTTCAATTGATTTGTTTTATTCTAATGCAGCTAAATTCAATGCATGTTGTAAAATTTCCAATAATTCAGATTGATCTTCAAGACCAATACTTATTCTTACAATATTTCTATCAACCCCCCATTTTTCAACTTCATCTAATTCTTGATAATGAGCCAAGATTGCATAAGGACATGCTAATGTAAAATTTGTACCTAATGATGGACCTTTTGATAAATTAACTTCATTAAAGAAAACTCTTGCAGCATTTGGATTATGGAAAACTAAACTTATTAATCCACCATAACCTCCATGTGGAGTTTTCAATTCATCATAATATTTTTTACTTGGAACTAATTTTGGATAAAAAATTTCTTTAATTAATGAAGAATTTTGGAAAAGATTAACAACAGCTTCAGTTGTTTTATTTACTTTTGAAGATCTTGATTGAAAATCTCTTGAATTTCTTTCTAAATAAATTGCATCTTCAGCCCAAAATATATCTTCATAATTATTTGTGAAATATTTTGTGAAAATTTCATAATATTGTGATTTAGGATTTAAAACTAATGAACCAGCCATAACATTTGAATCCCCTGAAAACACTTTAGTTAATGATGAAACAACAATATCTGCATATGGTAATACATCAATATTTAAAAAATTACCAACAGTTTCATCAACAACAACTGGGAATTTATATATTTGAGATAATTCATAAACTTTTTTCAAATTTGGAGTTTTCAAAAGAGGATTTGATGGACATTCACAGAAAAAACTTTGAATTTTTTCACCTGATTTTAATTTATTTTCTAAATCATTTAAAGAATCATCATCACCAAATCCATAAAATTGAACACCTGGGCCAAATTTTTTTAAAATATTTAAAGTATCAACATATGGGAATCCAAAACATACAGATTTTTCTAATTGAGATCCTTCTTGTTGTGTTGAAGTGTTTAAACATGCTAAAAATGCATTGAAAATTGAAGCCATCCCAGTTGGATAAAGGAAAATATCATCTTCACAAATAACTCTTTGATTTGAATCTAAATCAGAATCATCTTTTAAAGTACCTGCAATACGTCTTTTCAAAATTTGTTTAGCTTCATTAACATAACTTAAATTTAAATTTCTACCAAATCTTTCCTCGATAAACATTTTATATTCTTTATCTTTATCTTCATTTAAATTATTTTCAGAAATTTGTAATTCTTGTAAAACATATTCCCCCATACGTGATGAAATACCTTCACCTGAATGTTGCCAATATTGTTTAGCAATAGACCATTCAGAATCATGAACGAAAACAACTGCAATCTTAGCTTCTTTTCTATAACTTTCTTCTTCTTTGGTTTTTGGTGGTGGAGTTCTTAATTGTAATATACGAACATTATTACAATGTGATTTTTCTTTAACAAATTCTCTACAACGTTTAGCAACTTCATAACTTGGAAAACACCATGCTTTTTCATTTTCTCTACCAAATTTCTCTTCAATATGTTTACAAAGTTCTTGAATCTTACTATGAATGAAAAATCTTGGATAACCTGAAGTCATCTTGGAAGTTACCCATTGTTCACCTTCTTCATAACCAACTGTTGCTTCCCAAGTAGGCAATGTGACTGAGACTGCATGAGCAGTGTTGTTTGGGATAGGAGCACCAATTTCCTTGGATGGAATTGCCAGCATATTATTTCTCTTTCTTTATAAAGTCTCCAAACAAAACAAAACAAAACAAGTATAAACTTTGCATTTTTCCACTATCAGATTCTTCGATTATACTAGTATGACTAAATCGAAATCAAAATCAAAATCAAATTCGCGATTCGCGATCTGATTTCTCATTTTCGTTCCGGGGTCTGACAGGAGGTACTTCCGACTCAGATCAATAAATTTCGTTAAGATTTTTATATAAACACCAAGATTTGATCCTTTAAATTCAACACTTCACACACACAATTGGCTCCTAAACTTGATCTTATTTGGGCTGATTTCATCTTGTGATTGTCCTTGTACATGAGCTTCAAGTTACCAGACACAAAGCCTTCTTTTGGAATAAAACAACAGCGAGCAAAGGAAGATTCCGTTTGGAAGGCACTCAGAAATAACAACACATCTCCATTCACAGCGTCAATTCCAAATTTTAGATCAAAAGATCCACAATTACCCTTATATAAAGATAAACCTTTGAATAATCAAACTTCTAGTTGGGAAAGAAGGAAAATCATGTTTTTCAAAGCTTTTATCCTTGGTTTAGCATTTTATACATGTTATTATATTGGTGGATTATTACAAGGTGTTGAATTTGGTAATAATAATAATTCTTTAGATAATTTAACTTGGAAAGAAAAACAAGATCAAGTTAGACAAGTGTTCAAAGAAACTTGGAAACATTATGAAACAGATGCTTGGGGTAAAGATGAATATCATCCATTAAGTCATAAAGGTAAAAATATGGGTCCTGGTCCATTAGGTTGGATTATTGTTGATTCATTAGATACTATGCATCTTATGGGTTTAGAAGAAGAATTTAAAACTGCTGAAGCTTGGGTTGCAAATGAATTAAATTATGATATGAATTATGAAGTTAATGTCTTCGAAACAACAATTAGAATGCTTGGTGGGTTATTATCTGCACATTATTTATCTAAAAATGATATGTTTTTAGAAAAAGCTGTTGATTTAGGTAATAGAATTATTGGTGCTTTTGATTCTCCATCTGGAATCCCATATGCTAGTGTTAATTTACATACTAAAAAAGGTGTTAAAAATCATGTTGATAATGGTGCTTCATCAACTGCAGAAGTTGCAACTTTACAATTAGAATTTAAATATTTATCTAAATTAACTGGTGAATCATTATATTGGGAAAAAGTTGAAAAAATTATGGAAGTTTTAGATAAAAATCAACCAAAAGATGGTCTAGTACCAATTTATGTTCATCCCGACACTGGGAAATATCAAGGTAAATATATTAGATTAGGTTCAAGAGCTGATTCTTATTATGAATATCTTATCAAACAATATTTACAAACTGATGAACAAGAGCCAATTTATAATACTTTATTCCATGAATCAAATTATGGAATAAAAAAACATTTATTACGTCATTCTAAACCAAGTAATTTAGTATTTTTTGGTGAATTAGAAAGAGGTTTTAATGGAGGTTTTTCAAATAAAATGGATCATTTAGTTTGTTTCATTGGTGGTTCATTTGCACTTGGTGCTACTGGTGGTGAAGATATCTTAACAGCAAGAAAATCAGGTTCTTGGACACCATTAAAAGAAGAAGATTTTACTTTAGGTAAAGAAATCACTCATACATGTTGGAAAACTTATGAAGGTACTGCAACTGGATTATCATCAGAAATTGTTGTTTTCAATGATGATGAAGATTCTACTAAAGATTTCTATATTAAACCATTGGATAGACATAATTTACAAAGACCTGAAACTGTGGAAAGTTTATTCATTTTATATAGAATTACAAAAGATCCAATTTATAGAGAATGGGGTTGGAAAATTTTCCAAAGTTTTGTTAAACATACTAAAACAGCAGATGGTGCATTTACTTCATTAAGTGATGTTACTACAGTTCCACCAAAATTAAGAGATAATATGGAATCATTTTGGATAGCTGAAACTTTAAAATATTTATATTTATTATTTGATGATGAAAATTTAATTCCTTTAACTGAAAATGTTTTCAATACTGAAGGTCATCCATTCCCAAGATTTGATCCAAATCCTTTATTTAAAACTGGTTGGAGTAGAGATGGTTCACATAAAAATACAAATCAACAACAACAAGGAAAACCAAAAGATCAAATTCATCAAGAAGAAATTGTTATTGATGATAAAAAAGGAAATTCAAAACATCATGAACAACAACCACCAAAATTAAACAATGCACCAGTTGCAGCTGAACCTGCTAAACCTGCTTTAGAACAATTAAAAGATCTTAATCAAGAACCAAACCAACAACAAGAATCTGATGATGAAAAGGCTAAAATTAAAGCAAAATTAGCTAAAGGTGAAAATGTTAATGAAATTATTGAAGAATTAATTGATCAACAAGCTTAAACCTAAAGAACTTATTTATCAATAAAAATATATGATCATTCTTGCTTATTTTCTCCATGTATTAATAATTCACATAATTGGTAATGGTCTACCTGAAAAGATAACTTTATTCTTTATGACATCAACCATTTTAACTTTTGCACCATCTTGGAATTCATTAGGAAATTTTAAAACTCCAAGAGGTGGACGTAATTGTTTAACTTCACCTAATAATCTTTGTGAAGTACCAATATACAGAGTGGCTTTATTCCCATTCAATTCTAATTTCCCTACACGAGCAGCATGATTTATATCATCAATTGTAACATATTTTAATTCTCCTTCTGGTGTTAAACCTTGAGGTTTTGATGATGGTAATACTAATTCACCTTGAATTTCTAATAAGACGTTACCTAATGGTGTGGAAATGATGATTGGCGATTCATCTTTGGATTGGATTGTCTTTTGGGCTTCTGAGTAGTCGATTTCGATGGCTGGCATGGTAGTGGGTCCTGGTTCTTGGTAGATTGTCTCGAGAGATGTTTGAATGATGATGATTGAAGATTTTTATATACGCGTTTGTTAAACTTTTCAGCTCATCGCGATGGATTATATAGAATCTTTACTAAAGAATACAAAATGAATTGATGACTTCAAAACACCACAAAGAAAAAGATTGTACATCTTTTATTGAAAAAAAGGTGCTCAGAGTGTTCATTAAATATATTTAATTCCATATATTTTGCCAAAACTTATTACTTTATAAGGGGTTCCACTTTGAATATCAAGATCTTGATTTGTGGTTTGCAGCCCTGCTCTAAAATCAAAAAAGTAAATACATACAATATCATAAGCAACGTCATCAAAACACACAATTTGACACTAAAATTCTACATAAACTAGTTCTTCAGATTTAATAACAATTACTGTTGAACTCAACTCATCAAAGCATAATGGGATGGCTATCATTTCTTAAATCTAAGGATTTTGATCCTTCAACTTTTGAAAAAGAATTATCAGCATTATCTTCTAAAATAAATAAAAATGAAAGAAGTATAGGAGTTTTCAAATATCATCAACGTCAATCAAAAAGTTTTGTATTGATATATGGTGTCTTTGGATATTTTTTCACTTTGGTTTATCTACTCATAAAGAATGGATTAGAATTCCATAGATATGATCATTTAGAAATTGGATTAATTGTGGCAACTCCGATTTTAATTACATTAATTATCAAAATAATAACTTTATATTTCAATACAAGAATAAATAGAATTGAAAATCATATTGAACATTTGAAACAAACACATGAATCCAAAATTGAAGAATTGAAAACCAAGACAAATTTCCAATCAACTCATGCTTTATTAACAAGATTTGCAGATGGTGGTGATCTTAATGCACAAATTGATGAAGAATTATTAGCCAAACAAAAACAATTAGAAGAATTTAATAAACTTTCATTAGAAGGTAATAATGAATCACAAAGATTTAATGCATACCAAGGGGAAGGTAATGAACGTCATTGGTATGATACAATAATTGATACTGTTGTTGGTGCAGATGAATTAAGTCCAAATAATAGATATGCTTTAATATGTCCAAATTGTTCTTCTCATAATGGTTTGGCTCCACCAGGTCAATTACCTGAATTTGTTAGATATATTTGTCCTCGTTGTGGATTATTGAATGGTAAGGAACAACCATTAGAAACCCCATTGGAAAAATCTGATATCGAATCTAAAGGTCAAAATCAAGATCCAAAAGAAAAGAAAGATCCTGTTTCTGTTCCAATTGAAACAATTGAAACTAAACAAGCTAGTACAACAGGAAGTTCAAGAAGAAAAGAATAATATGTGTATAGATTTCTACAATTTTCCAGAAAATAAATGTGTTAACGTCATGAAATTAATTTCATATATTCATATCAAAAGTAAAAAATATAATTCTAAACTTATGATGATAATTCCATAATAGCATTGACAATATCACTGTCATGTTTTTTCAAAGCTTTAGCAGCTTTAGCTCTTGAAGCACCAGTTTGTTCAATAACTAATTCAATATCAGCAGCTTTTAAACCAGTTTCATCAACTTCAGCATCATCATCTTCTTCAGCAGCAGCTGGACCTTTAGCAGCAGCAGCTTCTAAATCAGCAGTGATTGAGGCTGGATCTTTTGGAGCTGGGTGATCATGACCTTCATGATCGTGACCTTCATGACCAGCTGGGTTAGCACCAGCTTGAGCTTCTTGTAATCTTTGGGTTAAATCTTCTAATTTAGCTTCACCGAAAACAATGTAGGTACCAGCAGCTGATTTGAAAACATCTGGTGAATCAATAGCAAAGATTTGGTTACCTCTTCTTTTGAAAGTAACTCTTGAAATACCATCAACTTTTCTCAAGTTTAATTTAGCAATAGCATCTCTAGCTTTTTTTTCGTTTTTTGAGAAAACAGAAACTTTAGCACCTTGTGGGATTTCTTCTTGGATTTCTTCGATTTTTGGGGCTTGTTCAGCAGACATTTTTATAATTGGATTGAATTGAATTGAATTCTATAACTAAACTTCTGGTTGACTTGGGTTTATTACCAACTTTTTTCAGTTTTTTTTTTCAACATACGTCGACGAAGGATGGAAAGAAATTCGCGAAGAATGTTTGTATGACTGGGTAAAATTCGCGAAGAATGCTGAGATTTATAAACTCTTGAAATATTTCAAGATACCCAAGTCGCTCAGTTTCAAACATTTGGAACAAAAGCCCTCAAAATTGTGAGATAAATGACTTTTTTGATCTTATTTTTTTTATTTGAAAGTTAAATGACTCCGTTGTATTGCTAGTGTATGTATCATAACGTCTTGATATAGGCTTGAATTCTGTCACTTGAAGTATTTTCAAAATATTATTAATCGTTGTTGAAATGTTTGAAAATTGACGCTGATCAAGACATCAAGACTTACGATAGCTTTGAATTATTTTAAAAGCATTGAGTCATGATCAGTATAATATATATGACTAAATACACATATGTTAATCTTTCTTTTTCTTACTCGATTGTTTACAATATCGTTTAGATTGAATGACAATATATGTTTTATCACTTTTTATTCAATACATACTACTTGCAGGTACGTAGTCAATACTCAAAATCTTTATATTCTTATATGTATATTTCAAATTCATGCAAATTAACTTTTAATTCATATCTAGTTATCATTAATTAATTGTTGTTTTGTCTTTATTAATCCACAAATGCATCTAATTTTGTAATTCTTGCCTCTCTACCACCATTGGGTATTTCCATCCATCTTGAAAAAGGAAATATAATTCTTGTTGCAGTACCAATAACTAACCCAGTACTTATAGGACCAAATGTATTACTATCAATAGAATGGACATTATCACCTTCTACCCATAAATGATTTCTTGGTATATGACATTGTTCTCTTGGATAAGGATATCTTGTTAATATAGTATCACCTTGAACACCTTTAACTCTTTTACAATAAATTTTTTCAGGATTTGTTGGAGATCTAAACAGTACAACATCATTTACTTGTATACCATTATAGCTTCTAATACCCCATTTCCATAATAATACCCAATCACTTGCCTTAGATGAAGGATTTAAAGTTGGTCTCATTGATGAACCTTCAATTTTTCCAACATAACAAATATGTTCATTCATAACAATCATTACGGGAACCCATGTAATCATCAATAGTGATGTTCTATATGCATATTTGAATCCATTTTTATATACTTGGCTAATCATATTGACATTTTTTTGTGACGTATTGTTTATATTGTTTGTATATTTTAGTACTACTTATGAAGAACAATATAAGGTGCTTATAGATCTGATGGGAAAGGCGCGCATTGGGAAATGGTTATGAAGACACTGGTATATAGTAGAGAAGGTACCTAGTTATAAACCCAATTAAAATAATTGGAAGATGAGATGCCTAGTGGATATCTTTTAGTTCATCGTATCCATATTTTGCTTGTAATATGTCACTTTCTATATATAAAACCCTTGATCGGATCGATCATTGGAACTATTATACAATCAATGGTCAAATGGCTAAATGACTATGAATCTGATCGTGCGAGCCACAATGAGTATCGGGCTAAAAAGAGAGAACAACATTTGCAATTAGCAATGATATACAAGTCAATACTCTATATTGACCACTGACCACTTGACCTTCCAACACACATTCTACAAACAATATTTGACTTTGACTTTGATGTATTTGAGATTTGGATTCCAGAATCCCGGGAATCAACAGGGCGTTCGGGTTCATCATCCGATGATTTACTGGACACCGGGACCTTCCCGGTCCGAGAATCATATAGCATCATTTCAATTTAAATGATCATCAATAAGAAATTTTTATCATACAAAACTTTGGAACCTGTCAAACTATAAAATCATATAAAAAGGTTTTTCCATCTCCCCTCATTAAATTAGTTGGAGTATCATCAAGTTTCAACTGCTTGGTACTTAGATTTAAAGTTCAAATTTTCTCAGAAAAGAAGAAAAGTGCTGATGGAAAAACATGTCATCATCAGTATCGGATAAACAAAATACCCCAAAAAGGTTCCTCATTTGGTTTAAAAATTTTTGTATTGCACAATGGTTTTTCATAACATTAGCTATATTTATTGTTATTGCAAGATTTGCTCCAAATTTCGCAAGACATGGTGGATTAATTAGAGCTGAATATTCTATTGGTTATGGTGCTGTTGCTGTTATTTTCTTACAATCTGGGTTATCAATGGGTACAAAAGAATTAATGAAAAATATGGGTCATTGGAGAGCTCATTTAACTATCATTGTTATATCATTTTTAATTACTTCAGCTATAATGTTTGGTTTGGCAACTGCTATAAAATCAGCTAATGATCCTCATATTGATAAATATGTTCTTTTGGGGTTATTAGTTACATGTACATGTCCAACTACTGTTTCTTCAAATGTTGTGATGACTGGTAATGCAAATGGTAATAAAGTTTTATGTTTAACTGAAGTTATGATTGGTAATATTCTAGGAGCTTTCATTTCACCAGCTATTTTACAAATGTATACATCAGCTTCAGGTTGGGAATTCGGTAATCCAGCATCTGAAACTTCAATCCAACATTTATATGGAGAAGTTATGAAACAATTAGGTTTATCAGTATTTGTACCAGTATTTGTTGGTCAAATTATACAAAATTTATTCCCCAAACAAACCAAGAAATTCTTAACAGTAACAAAATTCAATAAAGTTGGTAGTTTTTGTTTGATTTTAGTTATGTTTTCTTCATTTTCCACTGCATTTTATCAAAAAGCATTTACATCAGTTCCAAAAGCTTCAATTATATTCCTTGTTTTCTTTAATATTGGTATTTATTTATTATTTACTTTGATTTGTTTCATAATGGCAAGACCATATCCATTAAATTTTATTTTTGGTAATGAACCAAATGAAAATTCATCATTTATATATAAATGGAGTTATAAGATTTTTAAACCTTTTTATTATAATAGAGCAGATACAATTACCGTGATGTTTTGTGGTGCTGCTAAAACTGCCGCTCTAGGTGTTTCATTAGTCTCTTCACAATATGGTGATGATTATGAATACTTGGGGAGATTATTAGCAGCTTTAGTTCTTTATCAATCAGAACAAGTTATAACTGCTCAAGTTTTAGTTAATATTTTTAAAAAATGGGAAAAATTAGATCATCCTGAATTAATTGCCCAAGGGAAAAATGATGAAGAAACTGGTAAAATTGATAGTGGTGATCAAAGTATAAGTTCTGATAATGTGGAAAATAATTATGATAATAATGCAGAAGATGAAAAGAAATGAAACAAAAAATTGTTAATTAATAATACTTCCAGTCATAATATAGACATTGCATACTTGTTTGTTAGTTTTTTGTGATTATACAATATATAGATTCATACAGTTCATAATAATTAATAATTTTCAATTCTAAAGTTACACAAGTCATTTATATAGTAGTATCACATCATAGTAAGTCATAGTTTCCTTCTTTAAAAAGTTGTATCCCAAATAGCTAAAGGACCTTTTTCATTATAACTTGTTCTTGTAACAAAGAAATTTTCATTATTTGTTATGAAAATTTGTTTTGATATAATTTGTCCACCAAGGAAATTTGCATCTGAATAACCAATTTTTTTCCATTCAGGGAAATATTCTGGCATCTTACCAAATTTTATTGAATTTGGAACTTGATTAAATACTAATGATGGTGCAGTTGTTGTTTGAAATGCAGCTTGTGCTGGATTTTCTTGAATATCTTTACCAACTAAATGATCTTCGATTAATTGTGCATTTAAAGCATCTGTAAAACCTTTAATTTTGGTGGTTTTACCAATAACTAAAATATTATCCCAAGCTTCTTGACGTTTTGTTAAATCAATAATTTTATTTAATGATTGGTAAACATTTTTAGAAATTTGAGAAATTAAATTTTCTGTACCTTTAAATCTTTCTTTCCCCACTGAAATATCATTACCATCTTGATCTAAAAATGAATTGTTTTCTAATTTAGCATTTGATATTTGTTCATTTTCATTTTTTTCACGTTCTTCTAAAATTTCTCTTGTTCTACCTGATGTAACAATAGCTGCAACATCAAATTCTGTATCATTTTTCTTTAACCCATCATGACCGAAAAATGAATTTTTCTTATCTTCATCATTAAGAACTTCAAAAATTGAAGATTTTTTCAATAATTCAATTTGTTCAGGTGATAAATTATTTAAATTTTCACTAATTGATTTATTAATATCATTACCACCAAAATTTATAACTTTTTTAGCATGATTTAAGACACTATAATCAACAATTGGTGTTATTTCAGTTTTTTCATATCCAATATCAATAACAACTGCACTTGGTTGAGATCCATGTGCGTATAAAGTAGCCAATGCATTAGGTATGATTGTAAAAGCATTTAATTCCATTGATTCAAATACATATTGTGTAATATGTTCAATATCTAATCTTGACCATTCAGAATTTGATAATAACAAGAATGGGATGTTATTAACTTGTGGATGTTTTGATAAGATTGATTTATAAATTAATTTTAAAAAAAAATTAAATGCTTGAATATTTTGGATTGAACCTTTAACAATTGGATATATTACATTTGATTCTTCACCTTTAGAAAGAAATGTGCCTGGTTTATCAGGGTTACTATAGACTTTTGTTGGGATTTCTATCACTGGAGGGGCAAATACACCATCATGTAAACCAAATTGTACTAAAGTTATTTGAGAACCTGGTGATATTATCTAAAAAGATTGCATATGTTAGTATTCAAAGGAGCCATACTAACCCAGTTAAAATCAGGTTTATCTGAAAAAAAAGGCAAAAATCACACATACTAGGAAATGTTCTTCGTGGAACGGGGCCATTGTGATATGTAAATGGAAAGTTTAGATCAAACGATACTGATCTTTGGAATCTCTATGAACTTTCTAGATTTGATTGTTTTTTGTTTTGATGTTTCCAGCTTTCGAGATTTTTGAAAAATGGATTTTAAAATCGCGAAAACAAAGTACTAAACTATGGCACATTAGTAAGAGCTTAGATGCCTCAATATATAGTAGAGATATAACTGATATGATTAAAAATTCAACTGTTTTAGGCTTCAAATAATATATCATTATTTTTCTAAATGTTCATATCCTTCTTATTTATTGACTTACCCTTTTAGGAAAGTTAATTAGGGCGTCACCCGGCAGATGCGTAACGCGCATTTTTCGCGAAGCTTTTAAGCGTATAACCTCTGAAACTTTTCAAGAATTATAGAAGAATTGAGAAAGTACTAGGTAATTCTATTTAGAAAGAGTATCATATTGGTGGTTAATAGGCACAGAACACAATGGCTAGGATATCGACGCCCAACAGTAATAGAAGAGGAAGAAACAATGATGGAATCTATAGAAATATACCAGGAGATCCAATACCTACAGGGAGAAGGAAACCAAGATATAAACCAGGTACAAAAGCTTTAAAAGAAATTAGAAAGTTCCAAAAATCAACAGATCTACTGATTGCTAAACTACCCTTTGCTAGAGTTGTTAGAGAAGTTGCCATGTCATATATTGGTGAAGATGTTGCTTTAAGATGGCAATCTGTTGCGATTTTAGCATTACAAGAAGCTGCTGAAGCATTTCTTGTTAGTTTATTTGAAGATACAAATTTGCTGGCGTTACATGCTAAAAGAGTTACTATCATGCAAAAGGATATTCAATTGGCTAGAAGAATTAGAGGAACGTATTGATTACGTCTTGACATTTTGAAATGTTATTGTATTATATTAAGATAATTGAGGAGTTATTCTTCAGTTTATAATGAGTTTGATGTTATATTACTTATTTTTATGTTTGGTTTTCTTTGTATTTGTGATTCAAATATTTGTTATTTATAATGTTGCATTATACATGTGTGTGTGTTTTTTTTTTTCATTGTGTATATTAGAAGTGGATTAATAAGATGGTCAAAAAGGGCTACAATACTTAATTTATAAATTATAATTAAATGTAGTAAATTAAACATGAGATTTAAACAAAATTGAAAATAAAATAAAATGATAAAACAACTTAAAACATAAAAAAGAACATTGTCCGAGAAATTGATTAAATAAAATGATAACTTATATAATCATACCATACTAAAATAAATTTATTGTACATGAAACTTCAAATTTTTAATACAACTTTTAAACCAAAACAAAAACATAATGAAACAGCTAGATAACCAACAGAGAAAAGAGTAAATGGGTAATTTAGGCAAGAACTAAATATAATCAAATCATACACGTTCCAAATAATTATATGGCGCAAGACCAGTATTACCATCTTCTAATCTTTCACATTCCCACCAACCATCATCTTGCATATGAACAACTAATAAAATATCACCTTCTTTAAAAGATAATTCTTCATTTATAGTTGCTTTGAAATCAAAAATTGCCTTTGCATGTTTAATAACTCTTCTACCTTGTCTTGTTATTAATGGTAATCCATTAGTTGCAACTTTAGATTGTAAATTTATTGTTGATTTACTTTGTGATCTTAATCCTGCATGGAATGAAGAACGTTTCATTGATGGATCCTCAGTGATTAATTGTGGATGTGAATCTATAACCATTGATTTTGGTCTTATTGTTGTAGCATTTGTTCTTTCACTTGACATTGAACTATTAAAATCTGGTGCTGTTGGGGTTTCTGTTAAATCAATGAATGTTGGTTTAGATTTACGTGGTTCTGATCTCATAATTGGATTCATTTGTTGTTGTTGTTGTTGCTGTTGTGGAGTTGATGTTTGTTGGTTTGTATTTTGTAAAACTTGACGAAATTTATTCATATCACCATTACCACCAATTTTTAAATCTTCTAATGTAGCTCTTAAAGGATCTTGATTTGATGGTATAACATATGGTTGATTAACTTTTTTAGGTGTAGTATCAAGGATAAATGATCTTCTATTTGAATTTTTTCTATTCCAACTTTCATTAAATTCTGAATTTCTTGAACGACGACGTGATGGAGAATTCCAATTCTTGGATAATCTTAAATCATTATCAATACTTTCTGTAAAACTTGAAATTGAAGTTGGATTTGAATATTCACTTTCTTTTCTATGTAATTGAGTTCCAATTGATGAAGGATTTGATATAGAAGTTTGTCCATCATCTGAAGGTGGTGGTCTTCTTTGTAATTTTGTTGAAGAATGTTGTGAGCCATTATTTGATGGAGCATAACGTTGTTCCCCAGTTTTCTGTGAATGTAATCTAGTTGTTGTTGTTGGTGTTGGAACTTGAGTAGAAGCTGATGTTGATCTTGAATCAAAAGCACTTATAACTTCAGGTAAACCAACTTCATCACGATCACCATTTAAATAATCAATAAATTTTGGTGAAGAATAAATTTCTGAACCAGTTTTAAATTTTTTAACAAATGTTGAAATTTCTTTTGAAGGATCACATAATTCTAATGAAGATCTTATATTTTCACATGAAGCATCATCAGTAACACATGAAGTTGAAACAGTATTTGTATATTCCCAAATATTTGAAATTAAAAATTGTATTCTTTCAATTTCTAAATCTTGTAACTTTGTACTTGAATTTTTCCATTCATCAATCCAAATATTTTGTGTATGTTCTAAATTTTGAACAGCTAACAAGTATTCTTCCCTTAATTCATTAACAATACGTTGTTGTCTATAAGCTCTATCTTGATTTTTTTCTAATTCTTTACCTAAAAGTAATGATTCTTGAGCAATATAACTATTTAATTTTGTAACTTCATTTGAATATTTCTCTTTTAATCTTGCAACTTGAATTTCTAATTGATTTTTAGTTTTCTTGATATTTTCCACTGAAGTTTCTAATGGTTTACATCTTGCTAAAAAATTTGATAAAAATGAATCAACTTTTAATAAAGCTTCACTATGTAATTTTCTTGCTTCATTTAAATGAGATCTTGACATTTGTTCAGTTTCATTTCTTAAAGTTTCAAAAGATTCTCTTAATAATCCAGTTTCAAATGTTCCTCTTGATTTCTTAGAGATGGCATTTAAACGACGTGAATATTCTTCCTCGAGTTGAACACGCTCTTTATAAAATGCTAATAATTCTTCACAAGTTTGAGCACCTTGATGCATTC
Organism: Hansenula ciferrii; assembly: GCF_000313485.1. Lineage (NCBI taxonomy): Eukaryota > Fungi > Ascomycota > Saccharomycetes > Phaffomycetales > Wickerhamomycetaceae > Hansenula > Hansenula ciferrii. The sequence continues at coordinate 134,782 of NW_011887617.1, read as the reverse complement.
TATTAATCACAACTTCAGATCCTCTATCATCTTTACCCTGTGATGATTATTGTTAGTACTATTATTCATTTGTAAACAATGGATCTAAAGATCTAAAGCTTCAAATACATACCCAAAAACTGGTGGTAAATGATGGACCTAGTGTAGTAGCCATAATCACTTAATATAATTCTCTTTTCAAGTCTTTTATCTCTTTATGTTTGAAGTATCTCTTTGGTTAAAGTCAGAAGATGAATTATAAAAACAACACAGAGTACATTAGAATCAAATCTAAAGCCCCAATTCCCGTACCAAAACTCTGAGAAAAATAGAAAAACTTCATATGTATGTAATTTTCCAAATCATTTTGACTGTTTTCGTTTTGCCGTTTTAGGAAATGTCATTAAAAGCGCTGGAAGAATTACCGAATCGGGTAATTTTGATGTCAGCTGACTGAAAACGTGACATTTTAATTTAATTTTCTGTCATTTTCAAATGTGTCACTTTTATGGGAATTTTGAATTTTGCCTCTTTAAGAAAGCAGACAATTAAAAGATTAAAGGAGAGAGAATTAATTACAAAAGAAAGAAACATATTGGTTTATTATATAATAGAATATACTACTCAAGATGTCATGGTTTGGATCTAATACCGTGTCTATTGATTCCCAAATAGAAAAAGCTACAGATGAATCAATCCCATTTGGTGAAACTGATTTATCAACTTCATTAGAAATTACAGATTTAATTAGAAGTAAACAAGTATTACCAAAAGATGCAATGAGATCATTGAAAAAAAGATTAACTTCTAGTAAAAACCCAAACACTCAATTATCAACATTACATTTAATTGATACATGTGTTAAAAATGGTGGATATCATTTCATTGTGGAGATATCAACAAGAGAATTTATTGATTCAATAAATTTAATAATTCGTGATGATGAAACAAATGAAAATGTTAGAGATTTAGCATTAGATTTAATTCAAAATTGGTCATTAGCTTTCAAAGATAATTTCCAATTTAAATATTTGGGACAAATTTATGAAAATTTACAAAAATCTGGTTATTCATTTCCAACTGTTGGTAGTGAAATTTCTACAAAATTATTTGATTCAAATGCACCACCAGAATGGGAAGATTCAGATGCATGTATGATTTGTTCTACATTATTTTCAATGTTGAATAGGAAACATCATTGTAGAAATTGTGGTGGTGTATTTTGTACAACTCATTCTTCAAAATTCTTGTCATTATCTCATTTAGGTATAATTGAACCAGTTCGTGTTTGTGATACATGTTTTGATGAATTAGATTCTAAAAAGAGTAAAGGTAAGAAAACAAGAAGATCAAAACATCAAAAAGATGTTAGTCGTGCAAGAGCTCAATATGATAGTGATGATGATGAAGATTTGAAAAAAGCATTGGAGTTAAGTCTTCGAGAAAGTCAAGGTTTTACACAAGTTCCAATCCCAGTTATCCCATCAAAACAAGATCAAAAATCATCATCACAACAACAAAAACAAACATCAAATGAAGATGAAGAAGATGAAGATATGAAAGCTGCAATTGCGGCAAGTTTAAAAGATTTAGAAGATAAGAAACAAGCTTTAGAACAACAACAACAACAACAACAACAACAGCCACCACAAGATAATAGTCCATATGCTAATTTATTACCTCAATCATCAGGATATCAACAACAGCAACAACATGTACAACAACAAGTTCAACAACCACCTCAAGACTTACCAAACTATTTAACATCTCAAGATGAATCAAATATTATTCAATTTAATAATAAAGTATCATATTATGAATCAACACCATATGCACAAAATGATTTAAATGAATTACATAATTCATATAGACAAGTTATACCTACAATTCCTAAAATTTCATATGAATTAAATAATAGTATAAATAAATATGATGAATTTATTGATTTAAATTCTAAAATTGATACAGTTATGAGATTATATAATAAGATGCTTGATGATAAAATTGAAAAAGAGAATAATTTAACAAGAGCACCTGTTCCAGTACCAAGTGATCCATATGGTTATCAACAACAATATCAACATTATCCATCTCAACAATATCAACAACAATATCAATCTCAACAATATAATCAACAACAAGGTTATACACCATTGAATCAACAATATTCTGGACAAACACCACAATTTGTTCAATCACCAAGTTTGGAACGTCAACAAGTTGAATTACAAAAACAATCATATCAATCACCAGTACAACAATATTTACAACCACATTTACAACAAGTTCAAAGTTCACCTCAATTACAACAACAAGCTCCACAAGTTCCTCAACAAGCACCACAACAAGCACCTCAGCCTAGATATGAAGAATCCGTACCATCCTACAATGAAGCATTGGAACAAGAACCACAAGAATATCAACCTCCACAAGAAGAAGAAGAAGAAGAAGAGGAATTTTCAGCACCACCATCACAAATCCCTTATGAGAATAAAGTTGAAGAACCTATACCACAACATTTACCATCTGAACCATCAATCCCAGTATCACAACCACAACAAGTACAACAAATACCATCACAACAAGTACCATCACAAGTACCAAATGGATATAAATATCAACAAAAAGTTACAGATTTTTCATTCCCTACTGTGCCATTGAATAAACCACCTCAAGAAGAAACAATCCATGTTAAAGAAGATAAGAAACCAATTGTGGAAGAAACATTGATTGAATTGTGAAGTGTGTATAATTTCTATACTATAATTTTATTGGTATTAACTCTGTAGAATAATGCATATTCAATGGAATATAATACAGAAGTCGATAGAACAACAATAACATAATACAATAGATCTAATAAATAAATAATTTAATCAGCTAATCGTCTATACAATCTATCTAATTACTACTATTCTTATTCTTCTTCTTCTTTCCATTATTTGTTCTAGATCTGATCTCTTTATTGTATTATATAAACATTGGTACACACCACATTCTGATTCTGATCCCACTTTTCATTTTATGGGGAATTTAATTCATTTTCAATTTATTCAGCGGTTGATTACAAGATCAGAGATCAGAGAAACAATTAAGGATTATATATAGAAGAATTATAAGGATACAATGTCCAGTCCCAATGTCATCAACACTTCAAAATTAGGAGAAATAGTCCCACCAAATTTACCTCGTTTGAATAGATCAAATGGTTCAAGTGGTCATAATTCATCAACTCATACACCCAGAGGAAGTTATATCCCACAATATCTACAAAATGAATCAAATTTAACATCTCAATTCAACTATAGTTTCATAAATACTGATTTCATTGATGATTCTGACCCTCAATTAAACCCATCCTCAGTTAGTGCTTTTAGAAATTTAACTTCAACTCCTAAATCAAGTTTTACACCAAGTTCTTTACCAAAATCTTTACCAATTGATTGGAATCTGTTCAACAAGCAATTTAAACTGAATCAAAAGTTAAGACAATCAAGATTGAAGAAAAGAAAAATTGGTGAACCTGAAATTAAGAATAATTTTGAAAATTTACCATTCCAAGTTATTGATTTCATTGCTGATTGTGTTGAACATCAAACTGATTTAATTAATCTAAGTCAAACTTGTCGATTTTTCAATAAAATCATTAATAAAAGGTTATATTCCAAAATTATTATAGTGGATAATATCATATCAAAATATAAAAATTATAATTCAAATTATACACTGTTAGATGTCAAGAATTATCCAAAATTTTTAGCAACTTTACATTCAAATGATGAAATCTTATACATTATTAAAGAAATTATTATTGATACTTCATCTAATAACATCAGTTATGATCAATTAACAAACAATATTTTTGAACCACTATATGAATTATTCATCACTTCAAATAATAATTTACAAAAATTAGAAAACTTGGATTTAAATAATTTGAAGAAATTTGATACCTTGTTACAATTCAATAGAAATTACTTGATTAAACATAATAATAACAAGTATAACTATTATTTATCACAACCAGATCAATTAGACCAAGTCTTAAGAACTGATTTATTAAATTTACAAAATTTCCAATTATTAGATTTAAATGATTTAAATAAATTACCTGATTCAACAAAATCAATCTCTATATTAATTGAAAATAAACATAATTTTAAAACAGCTTTCCAATTAACCAAATATGGTTGGTCCATATTATCAAATTTATCATCATTACAATTAAGTACAACAACAACTTTTGATTTATTTATAAATGAATTATATAAAATTTATCAAAATCAACCAAATTTAATAAAATTATCAAATATAAAACAATTATCAATTTCAAATATTCATAAATATGAAGATGACTTCACATCTCATTCAAATGAATTAAATTTCAAAAAATTAAATTCCATAATTGATTTATCAAAAATTGAAGAATTAGAATTAAAAATCAAATGTTTTGAAAATATCCTATGTAACATTTGTATCATGAAATTTTTCCATGATTGGTATGAAAATTTATTATCTCAAGATGATGAATCAAGTTCAATTACTGCATTATCAATCATAAATCAATCTCCTTCATCAAATTCAAATATAAACATTCAATGGGATGATATCTTGACAAATGAAATATTTCTACAAAAATTTGGCAATAATCTTAAAACTTTTTTCATAAATTTAAATGATTTCCCATTCATACCTATATTTGTTAAGACCCAAGCATTTGAAACCCAGGATTCAATGAAATTACCAATAAATCAAACAATCTTAGAGAAAAGAAAAAAAATGTATGATTCCATTCTTGCCAATTTCACAAATTTAGAAAAATTAATCATTCCGGATTTTTTTTATAATTGGTTAGTTTATAATAACATTAAAGATCTAACCACAGATGAAAACTTAAACTATTTAAATTACTTGGATCAATGTAATTGTGAAAATTGTTGTGAGGCAAGATTGATTTTTAAAACAAATTCATCCAAAACTGCATTTAAAGATTTTAAAGGACGTTTTAATTCAAACCTAAACTATAATACACCTGGACAAACATATTATAATAAATTAAATGATTCCCCAGATTCTTATAGAATTTTTTATAATTATTTAATTAGAGAATTAAAATCAAGAATCCCATTAAAACAATTAAATAAGATTCAAAATTCTTTAAAACATGAAAAATTCCCACCAAATCAAATTCAAAATTCAATTATTAGTGATGAAGATTTCCAACATATAATAAAATTAATTATTCATTCATTGAGACCTGAAATTTATAAAATTTTGAAAAAATTACCTAAAATTAAGAAATTTAATTTAGGTGGGATCTTATTTGATTGTTATAGAATTTCGGATAAAGAAGTTTTTGTTAAGGCTGTTTATGATGATTATAATGAGGTCTTTAAAGCTTAGAATCGAAAACATATCTATTTATTTATGAATAAAATTTTTAGCATTTTTATGAATAATTGTAAGATATATTTAAATGCGTAATATGATTATGATCTCGGGTTTATAAAAGCACATTCTTTATTTATCCGAACCTCCGAGTTAAATCGAAATAAGTACAGCTTTAAAATTTAAATAAATTAAGGATTAGGTATTGTCAACGGTTTAAGCCAAATAGATATTAGTTATATAAAACATTTCCATGTTGATTATTATATATATATTCATATCATTAAAAAAATTGAAGGGTTTTAATAACAGCTTTGATGGGATATGTCGTTTCCCCAAATACTAATAAGGAAAAAAGTTCTCAATATATACTCAATTAGTCATGCAATTTTACTGAACTGTTTAATCAATCAAGTAATATATTACCAAGCTTTATGTAAAGTATACTACTAAAGTTATTTGTCGTTAATTCATATTTTTGTTCTGTATTCCCAGAATCAATGTTAAGAATCATAAGCCAACAGATGGAAATTTAAACACAATGATTCAAACTATTATATCATCAATAAGATCATTTTCAATTAGAATTGGTGATTCTTTCCATGTCTTATATACTGAAAGAAATATTCTTGAAGCATTATCAGTTTTGTTAGGTTATCCTAGGGGTTTTGGTAAGATTTATATTCTTCGCTCATTTTATAATACAACTTATAGACCTTTTTGGAGATTAAATAGATTATTATGCCCAATAAGATATCATTTATCCAAAAGATTAAATTCGTTATATCAATGGACTTACCATTCAAAATTAAAGTCTTTAATAAAGAAGAATGAAGATTTCCAAGACTTTGATGTTTCAAAGATTGATGATATTGAAAAACCTGTCTCAAATCATAATGGAAATGTTAATGAACTTGTGCTTCCAATGGAAATTTGGGAAATCATTGCACAGATAGGTAAAATTGATTATTCAATCATGTTGAATATTAATAAATCATTCTTGAACACATTTGCACCAAAAATCTATGATACCTTAAAATTAACAATTGTTTTAACACCATTAACCAAGATGAAACTTAATGATGAGGCGTTCTTAAAGAATGGACCTGATCTTATCATGGATACCAAATACTACGATTCATACTCAATATACAAAAGACATCAAGAGAGTAAAAAATTTGATTATGAATTTTTAGATACTTCAATTCGTGATCAAGATTATTTTAAAGGTATTGATCCTAAACAAATTAAAAGACATCACCATCCTACCATGTCCGAGTCTAAGGATAGAGGTGAAAATGTAAACCATCCATTTGAAGTAAGAAGTTTAAGAAAGATTCAATTTATTTTGAAAAACATTTTGCAAAATCCAAACTCAATAATGAAGAGTTTTATCAAAGACATTTTGGTTGATATATGTATATTTGATGGGTTTAATAAACTCATGACTATGAAACAAAGATTTTCTAGTGGTTATGAATCATTAAAAGAATTGATTGATCAGGAAATCAAACAGAATGAACATGTTTCAGTTATGAAAGTTAACTCAGGTCAAAATGAATTCAAATCTATTTCGGTTATACCTTTTGACGATAACTTTGATAGAATAAGATGGCAAGATCCTCTTCTAAATAGAAAAATAAGAAATTCCAGAATGATCGGAAGTATCAAAACCAAATTTAAAGAACATACTTTCTCCCATCTTGGTTATATATTCCCGCAAAATATTTATTACAAAGAGCTGCTGAGTGTTTATTTACTGTCTGATCATCTTTATTCACATATATTAAGAAGGCGATTGAGTAAATTTGAAAAATCAATGTATTTTCAAAATGCTAATCCAATAAAGCATTGGCGTTATACTGTTTTGAATCACTGTTACAATAGGATAACGAAAAGAGTTAATCGGCCAAGTTATTATAAAATGATTGTTACTGGTCAATCATGTGTTAAGATTGAGGATCGTGAATTTAAAACTGAACTTCAAGTTTATGAAATTTTGAAAACTTTGATTGAGACTTTAATCGTTAAGTCAGATAATGGTGTTGGAGGAAATAGCTATGGATTAGATCATGTCCAATCTTCTATCCTAATCTTAGGTATAGACGATGGGATACCTCAAGTTTCAAAAGAATTTACACAAAATTTATCACACATGGATAATAGAAGGAATCCTTTACTCAAGTTGACTCCTCAACTAATTCTTATAAATAAATCAGCGACCACAGAAGAAACTATATAAGCTTAAATATATAAAAGTTTTTAGCTCTTGGTCCTACATGTGTGATATTAAGTTAATATAACAAAATGCTTTGATATTGGTTCTGAAATTGAAATCATGTAAATATAGCCTAACTTTTATTCAACGAAGTTAGATTTATCGTCGAAATGAGGATTATATCACCATTTTCGTATAATATTTCCAATTGATGTATATGGTTTGTATAATTTCTGCTTATTTGAAAGATCCTTATAGTCAAGTTATGTACAATTCGATAAAAAATAGTTTATATATGTCTTAAGATCTCGGGTTTATAAACTCTTTTTTTATATATTTATCCGCCCCGCAAATTAAAGAAAACGCACATATTGAAGACCTTTAATGAGAAATATATATTTGTTTCTATATATCTATTATTCTCAAACTTCAAATATTATACTTATGTAAGTCTCATAGCTTCAAAACGGGTTTGAAATTTTGATGATTTAGAGAGCTGACAATTTGAGATTAATATATGTTTTAAGAGATCTATAAAATTTTAATTTTTGAAAAAACAATAAAAAAGTCCGTTTTTTTTTGGCTTAAATGAATAAAGAGAGCCTTAATTAATGCAAAGCTTTATTCTTATCACAATTTAATTGGAAAGTAGATTAATTTATTCTAATTTAAATCTTAATTATTTATTACATAATCAAGATTAAAATCGGACGTCTTTATTTCAATTACGTAATTTTCCGATGTTTTTAAAATTAGTTGCGTATAATTTTGAACAATCAAAGAAATTTATATAAATATTAAAGATTGCCATTATTACATTATTGCCATCAAAACAATTTTCAATAAAAGCTAAAGATCTGCTATTGACAAGGTGATATAGAGGTTCAAGATGGTGCAGTACACTTGTAACACATGCTCAGTATCGTTAGATGATCAAGAAATGTTAAAACATTTATCATCAACAAGGCATAAATCAGTGATTCATTCTCCAACTCAGGAAACTCTTGAATGTGAAAGTTGTCAAGATTCAAATATTCATCAATTGATTATTATTAGATATGGAGGTCAAGATATCTCACTACTTTGTCAAACTTGTTTCCAAAAAGAACAGGATAAACCTTCAACTCAATATACTTTAAATAATGGATCTATATTGAAGAATTTTGAAAATTATTTGAAAATTAGAGATTTAGAATGTGGTCTTTGTGGTAATGATTCTCACTTACAAATTGATAAAAATCAACCTGATTTTGTTGTTTGTTATAAATGTATCCAAAATAATGAATTACAATCTAAAAGAGATTTCATAAAAGAATCCGATGATAATTTTCTATATGTTTTCTTGGGAATTAAAGAACATGTTAAATCTTCAAAACCTTTGAAAAAAAGAACAAGACAAGTAGGAAGAGGTAAAAAGGGTAAAGGAAGATTTGGAAAAGGTAAACCATCAACCGGCGGTCCTAAAAGAATTGGTACTCCATCAGAACATAATACAACATTAAGATCTTTCCAAGCCTTATCTAAAAATCAAGTTGATAAGATTAAACCAAAAGATGAAATCAATGAACCACCTCAAAATATTGTTAAAGTTGATAAAAAACCAGATAATAAGAATGGGAAATTCAATGGGAAATCTTCACCAAGACCAGTAGGTTCTAAACCGCCGGGTTCAAAGTTTGATAAAGGTCCAAGATCATCGGGATTCAAGACAGAAACTTCAAGACCAACAGGTCCCTATAAACCAACGGGATCTAAACCAACAGGCCCAAAGACAACAGGCCCAAAGACAGGGAGCTCAAAAACTTCAGCTCCTAAGACATCAGGTCCCAAACCAACAGGTCCTAAAACAGCAGGTACAAAGACCACAGGTCCTAAATCTTCAAAACCAGCATCAAATGATTCTAAAGATCTAACAACAAATATCACTGAAAAAATTGAAGATTTACAAATATCTGATAAGACTAAACCTGAAACTAAGAATTCATCAAATAATAAAAATAAAGATAATAGCAAACCAAGGGTAAATGGTAAAGACCAATCAACGGGTAAATCAACTGGAAAATCAGCTAATAAACCAGGTAGATCCTCTGATAAACTAGATAAACAAACTGATAAACCAGGTAGACATTCTGATAAGCCAACTAGAAAACCAACTGAGAAACCTGAAAGAAAATCAAATGGTCCATCAAAAGAACCTATAAAATCAAATGATAAATCCAAACTACAAGGTAAAACTGGTAAAATTGATAATAAATTCAATAAACCAAAAAGTCCTAAAGATTCCAAAGGAAAACCAACATCTAAAATAGATGATAAAAATCAAACAAAATCTACAAACCCTCCAATTAAAAAAGAATCAACACCAGTCGTGGAAGAAGATTATGAAGAATTAGAGCATATACCAAAATACCTAAGTAATAAACCAAAATTATCTTATGATTCATTAGATGAATATTTTAAAGAAATGTGTTTCCATTTATATTTGGAAGAAAAATTATCATCTCAACCAATTACAAATTTCCATACAGAATGGCATGTTGATAATAAAAATTTATTCAAAGTTACTATACCATTCACCGAAGAAATTGAAAATTTAATCCCACCAAAATTAAGAAATTTAGGTAAATTACCATTTAGTATGAATCAATCAATTTTTGTTGCTAAATCAAATGATAAAGATAATATTTGGGATTGTTTTGTAAAAGATTTGAATTTAATCAAAAGAAATGGTAAAAAAATTGAATTACTATTAGAATTATATAAGTGGAATAATAGTGAAAATTTCCCAATTGGTTCTTCAAATTTATCAATTATTCCATGTTCTGCTACTATAACAAGAATTTTATTTGCAATGTCAAGAATTTCAAATGAAAGATTTATCAAGATGTTATTAGGTAAAGATCCAATTAGACAAATTAATTTTAAGAATAGATTACAATTCACCAAGGATACTTTCAATGATTCTCAAAAAGAAGCTATTCAACATGTCTTGAATAATGCAATCACTGTGTTACAAGGTCCTCCAGGTACAGGTAAAACTTCCACAATTTATGAAATTATTTTACAATTATTTAGAAATTTGAAAACTTGGCCAATTTTAGTTGTTGCAGCTTCAAATATTGCAATTGATAATATTGCAGAAAAATTGAAAGCAGATGATGATTTAAATATCTTGAGAATTGTTTCTACTGAAAAGGAGAAAGAATATAATGAAAAACATCATTTATATGATGTTTGTTTACATCAACAAATTTTCCAAAGATTACCTGAACAAAATAAACAAATTGCATTAGATTTAAGATATAATAGAAAACCTGTTAGTCAGAATCAATATAAAAAATTATTAACTATTCAAAATTCTATTATTGAAAAATTAGTTGCACAGGCTCAAGTTATTTTAACAACTTCAGTTGTTGCAGGTGGTTATCAATTGAAAAATTTAAAAAAATTACCAGTTGTTATTATGGATGAAAGTACTCAATCTTCAGAAGCAACTTCATTAATTCCTCTAAGTATGCCAGGTGTTGATAAATTTGTTTTTGTGGGTGATGATAAACAATTAAGTTCATTTAGTGAAGTTCCATATTTAGAACAATCACTTTTTGAAAGAGTGTTGAATAATGGTACTTATAGAAATCCACACATGTTGAATGTTCAATACAGAATGCATCCAAAAATTTCAGAATTCCCAATTAAAAGATTTTATAGAAATTTATTATCAAATGGTGTTACTGAAGAAGATAGATTTATTGAAGGTATTAATCCATTAGTATTTGTTGATTATGGTTCAATTCATCAAGAATCAAAAGTTTCAAATTTCAAAAGATTTAATGGTGGTGGTTATACTTTTACAAATCATGGTGAAGCAAAATTAATTTTAAAAATATTAAAAGATTTAATCTTTACAAAGAATATTAATAAAGAAGATATAAGTGTTATTACACCATATTCAGCACAAAGAGATCTATTAGCTACTACATTCCAAAAAGATGATTTAATTAATCCAAATAATGAAGACATTGAAGAAGAAGTTGATGAAGATTCATTAACAAATAAAAAACCAACTACAATTAAAACCATTTGTAATATTATGGTTAGTTCAATTGATGCATTCCAAGGTCGTGAAAAGAACTTTATTATCTTCTCATGTGTCAGATCAAATGAAGAATCCAAGATTGGGTTTGTTAAAGATGAAAGAAGATTAAATGTTGCATTAACAAGAGCAAGAAATGGATTAATTCTTGTTGGTAATAAGCAATGTATGAGTCTTGGTGATCCATTATGGAAAGAGTTGACTGATCACTTGGAATCTAATGACTCCATAGTCACACCAGAATCATTAAACTTATAGATTTATAGACTAGAATGATAGAATAAAATTTATCTATTATAGTAGTCCCCATACCAAAACTCAGTATTAACCCTTCTTGAAATGACAGCATGGGGGCACCGAAAAAAAATCCACCACTGCAAAATTTCGCAAATACCACCAAAATTCGTGGGTTAATTTTGAAGAATTAATCAATGAAATGGACTTTAAATGAGGTTTAAACTGGTCTAATTTGATGAAAATTGTACCATTATGATCCAATTATTCAACTTAGTCATAGCTATTCACTTTCCCACGCAAAATTCCCAATTCCCACTATCAAAATAACCATTGTCGCTACGTTTTACTCCTTGTGGGTGTGCTCTAAATTTGCCCGGTTCGCGACGCACCGGCCATTTTCAAACACCTGATGCGAAAAAACGAAAAGTAAATTTATCGATTTTGAATTCAAAATTCAATAATACATTCAATTGATAATTTGTTTGGTTTGAAAATAGTAGAAGTATTCAACTTTTATTAGAGGTTTGCAATTCTCCCCCATTTTCAACTAAATATTCAACACAACTAAACTTTCCCGGAGGAGTTCAGACTACTATACAAAGATGATGTTGAAGAATATTGTTCGTCCTCTTTCAAACACAACTTCTTTGAGATCAACTCAAAGAGTTGCCAGAACTATGGCCACTGAAGCCAACCAAGATGATGAAGTAAGTAGATTGTTATTATATTTTTGGATCGATGATGAATTGTGGATAATGGAGATGAATTGATTGGATTTTAATTGGTTCTTTGATTGTTTTGTGATTGTTTTTTTGATATCTAGGAAAGATAGGGGACAATCAAGATTTAGATCTATACAACCACAAATCACCAAATTTTCAATCCAAATCAGTGGGAAACACTAGACAATGTTTAATTACTAACCCGTTTTCACACAGATTGTCACTATTAACTTACCAGCTTCATCATTTGAAGGTTATGAATTAGAAGTTCCAGAAACTACTTTCCAAACTTCAAAATCAACTTTATTATCAATGTACAAAGAAATGATTATTATTAGAAGAATGGAAATGGCTTCTGATGCTTTATATAAAGCTAAAAAAATTAGAGGTTTCTGTCATTTATCTGTTGGTCAAGAAGCTATTGCTGTTGGTATTGAAAATGCCATCACTAAAAAAGATTCCGTTATTACTTCATATAGATGTCATGGTTTCACTTATATGAGAGGTTCTCCAGTTAAAGATGTCTTGGGTGAATTAATGGGTCGTCGTTGTGGTGTTTCTTATGGTAAAGGTGGTTCTATGCATATGTATACCACTGGTTTCTACGGTGGTAATGGTATTGTTGGTGCTCAAGTTCCATTAGGTGCTGGTTTAGCTTTTGCTCATAAATATAGAAATGAAGATAATTGTTCATTTACTCTTTATGGTGATGGTGCTGCTAATCAAGGTCAAGTTTTCGAATCTTATAACATGGCAAAATTATGGAATTTACCATGTATTTTCGCTTGTGAAAATAATAAATATGGTATGGGTACTTCAGCTGCTAGATCTTCAGCTTTAACTGATTATTACAAGAGAGGTCAATATATTCCAGGTTTAAAAGTTAATGGTATGGATGTTTTAGCTTCTTATCAAGCTTCTAAATTTGCTAAAGATTGGGCAATTTCTGGTAATGGTCCATTAGTTTTAGAATATGAAACTTATAGATATGGTGGTCATTCAATGTCTGATCCAGGTACTACTTATAGAACAAGAGAAGAAATTCAACATATGAGATCAAGAAATGATCCAATTGCTGGATTAAAAGCTACTTTATTAGAATTAGGTATTGCTACTGAAGAAGAAATTAAATCTTATGATAAGGCTGCTAGATCTTATGTTGATGAACAAGTTGAATTAGCTGATGCTTCTCCAGCTCCAGAAGCTAAAATGTCTATTTTATTCGAAGATATTTATGTTCCAGGTTCTGAAGTTCCAACTTTAAGAGGTCGTATCTCTGATGATACTTGGGATTTCACTAAAAATGATTTTTTAAACAAAGTTTATTAAATTAAATATTCATAAATTTAAAAAATAATTTATATATATATATATATGAAAGATATAAAATGATATAATGTAATTGATTTTCAAATGTAGTTTCTCTACAAAGAGGGTATAAATTTACAAATTTCATTACTATATTCAAGGTTTAATACACAAATTTATTTAATCATAGATAAATTCTTCTCTTCATTATTTAGCAACAGCAGCAGAAGCTTGTTGAGCTTGTTGTTTTTCAAATTCTAATTGTTTTTCTAATTGTTTTTGCATCATTTCTTCTTGACTTGGTAAATTACCTTCGACAATATCTTTTAATTTAAAAGTTTCTTTTGGCATTTCAGATTGTTTTTTCAATTTTTCTTCTTCTTCTTTAACTAATTTTTGGAAAAATTGATAATTTTTAACACCTTCATCATGAATTGCATCTAATGGGAATTTTTGCTTTACAACTGGTAAACCTAATAATTTATTTAATAAATTTGTTGAACCTTTTTTTTCTTGATCTTTATTAAATTCTTGACGTAATTTTTCAGTTCTTTCTAAAAATTCTTCAGAAATTTTTTCTTTATTTTTAAAAGAAGCTAAAACAGGTCTAACATCTTTAATTTGTTGAGTTGCAAGATATTCTAATAATGGGATTAATTTAATTAATTCATCATCAGCTTTACCATTCCATGGAGCTAATTTAATAGCATTTTCAGGTTGTAATTTAATTGAATTTTCATCATTTTCAATAATTAAAACTTTTGAAATATCTCTATTTAATTTTGATAAATCTTTAATATGAGCACCATCTTTATATAAACAATGTTCTTTATATAATTGATAACTAATATAAGCACGTAATGGATCTAATTTTTCAACAACTTTTTCACTATACATCATATAATTTGAACTGAATAAAACAATTTCATAGTATTGTGATAAATAACCCAAGAAATAATCAACACCTGGTCTTTTAGCAGTTTTCCAACCATTTTTAGTATCCCATTCACTATGAATTAAGAAATCTTCTAAAGTTAAAACTAAAGTTAAAGGACGTTTATATGGTTCTGGAGGAGAATCTGGTAATAAATCTGGGAATGGAGGTTCTTGGAAATAAGTGAAAATTGAACTAAATCTAGCATTAAATCTTTTCCACATTAAATCAAATGAATAACCATTTGGAATATTTTGTTTCAATTCTTTATCTTCATCTTCTTCCCAATCTCTAGCTAAATAACCAATACCACCAAAAGCAGTTGCAAAGAAACCTAAATAGAATAAATTGGCAGCTCTTTCTCTTTTAACATCAGTAGAACTTTGTCTAGTACGTTTCTTTCTTGGTTTACCATCTTGATCTTCAGTTGATGATTCTTCAGATTCATTCTTTGTTGTAGATTCTTGTTCACCATTGGCACTAGATTTAGTTGGTTCTTCAACATCAACACCGGCTTTTGCTAATAAATCATCAGTCAAGATTGAATTTGATTTATCATCTTTCTTTTTGTCATTAGATCTAATTAATGAAGATGAAATGTATCTTAGTTGGTATTGACCATGAGCAGCAGCAGCAGTTGTAACTCTCAAGCCTTGTCTTGCACCTATGGTTCTAGCAGCAGTAGCCACCTGGGAACCAAGCATACGAGATAACATTATAAGTCTATGATATCAGTTCTTTCAAATACCCACACTATTTCCCATACTGTTTCCAATACTTTTCAATGGTTTCCAGTGGTGGCCATTTTTTGAAAAAAGGTCGGAAGTTGAGAGCCCTCGGATGTGTGCTTTCAGTAACGAGGGTCAAAATCCTCGGAAGTATGAATCTATGGTTCATTTATTTGGCACATTAATTAACTGGGATTTGGAATCGTTTGGGAAAGGGAGGTATATATATGAGAGTAATTAATGTTGTACTCTGTAGTGATTTAGGAGGATATTATGTGTAATTCTAGTGAAGAAAAGGGTCCTTTGGGGTCCAATTTGCGGCCATAAACGTCATTTTAAATGCAGTTTCATTTGATATTTGATTATGAAAAACAAAACAAAGCTCATCTCTGGTACAACTGAACATCGAACAGATTAGTTGAATTACTAAAGAAAAGACAGTTCAGATCACCATTGGGAAAGAATATAGAGACAATGGCCACTGCTTCGTTCAACTATAGAATAACAACGCTGTACGAAACAGCTGTCCAAAGACAGAAGGAGCAATGTATTATGGAGGAGATTAAGAACAATAACCAGCAGGCTTTGCTAAATTATGAAAACCTGGTTAGTTTCATTAATGATAATGTAAATTCGTTGAAAACACAATATGATGTTAAAAGACTCTCTGCAGTGGATAAAGTTGCTTTGAATAACGTATTACAACTGAAATCTTCAATCATTACTAGGAAAAGCACAGTAGAGAAAAGATTAAACCATAATGAAAATTATAAAATTAGTGATATGAATAGAGATAATATTTCAAGTTATTCTTCATTTTTTTCAGCTTTTAAGAAACCATTCAGACAACAACAACAACAAAAGACTCCACAACAACCTACAAATGAATTCAAAATCCCTTCAAATCCACAACAAATCAATTCAAATGGAACAAGTACACCCAAGATTAATAATGGTAATTCCGATTCAACCACAACAACTAGAAGATCTCTTGATATTCAAAGAACAAGGAAACCAAGTGGTGAATTTGCAAGAAAAGCAAGATCTAAATCACCTTCTTCCAGACGTGATCGTCCTAAATCAATTGATTTAACCATTAATCAAGCTGCTTTATTAGCATGGGATGCCAAACAACAACAACAACAAAATGGTCAAAATGGACATTATAAATCTTCAGGTACAACTTCACCAAGAGCTTCTTCACCACCACCAAGATCTTCAAGTCAAACAAGAATTCATAAATCTAATCAATCTTCTCAAGCTTTACCTAAAAGAAAATATGATTATGTTCAACCAAGTATTAATACACAAATTAATTTAACTCCATTAGGACAAAAACCAAGATCTCCATCAACTGGTGTTCAAAGGAAACCATCACCAAAGAGTCAATCTCAATTAAAAGATGATTCAACAAAAGAAAAGCCAATATTAGAATCTGCTAATGATTCAAAAGGTCTTGGTATACAAGAAACTAATAATGATAATAATAAATCATATTCAGATCCAAGAATTAAACAAGTTATGAAGAGTTTACAAGGTGTTGATAAACAAGCTTGTGAACAAATTTTAGATGAAATTTTAATTACAGATGAAAAATTAACTTGGGATGATCTTGCAGGTCTTTCAATTGCTAAAAAATCATTAAAAGAAACCGTGGTTTATCCATTCTTAAGACCTGATTTATTTAAAGGTTTACGTGAACCAATAAGTGGTATGCTATTATTTGGTCCTCCAGGTACAGGTAAAACAATGATTGCTAAGACTGTGGCAAATGAATCAAATTCAACTTTTTTCAGTGTTAGTGCTTCATCATTATTATCAAAATATCTTGGTGAAAGTGAAAAATTAATTAGAGCTTTATTTTATTTAGCAAAAAAATTATCACCATCCATAATTTTTTTCGATGAAATTGATTCTTTATTAACTGCAAGAAGTGATAATGAAAATGAAAGTTCAAGAAGAGTTAAAACTGAATTCTTAATTCAATGGTCTTCATTATCTTCTGCAACTGCAAATTCAACTCAAGAAAATAGAGTTTTAGTATTAGCTGCAACAAATTTACCATGGGCAATTGATGAAGCTGCAAGAAGAAGATTTACAAGAAGATTATATATTCCATTACCAGAATTTGAAACAAGATTAACTCAATTACATAAATTATTTAAATTTGCAAATCATTCATTAAATGAAGTTGATTTTATAATGATTGCAAATTTAACTGAAGGTTATTCAAATAGTGATTTAACTTCATTAGCAAAAGAAGCTGCAATGGAACCTATAAGAGATTGTGGTGATAATTTAATGAATATAAATTATGATCAAATTAGAGGTGTTGAATTAAAAGATTTTGAAACTGCAATGATTAGTATAAAGAAAAGTGTTGGTAAAGAAACTTTGAAAAGATTTGATGATTGGGCTGCTAATTTTGGTAGTATGGGTGCATGATTAGTTTTTGATTGTTCTTTATTTGATTTATGATTTTGTATTATATATATATATGTACTATGAACACTTTTGTTTTGAAGTTATACCTTTTTTTTTAATAAATAATATGATGATAATATTTTAATCAAGCTAGTTTTATAAGCATCGATGTAGTCTATAAACATACTGCGTTAGATGAATGTTGCAGATGAGTAAATGAGTAAAGGCCACTTTTGAAACCTAGGTTCAAACTTTAACCAAATTAGGTGTGTTGTATAGTCTTAATTAAAAGGTCTAGCTAGATATACTGAAATTCCACCTGCGGTCTGGAAACTTAATCTAGAACTTAATCAATGATTTCATATATTGAGAACATTTGTACCCATTAGGAAAGTCAATCAAACTTTAATGTTTGACTAATCATAGAATCCAGGTATAATTTCAGCAACTAAATGGAGTCAACGTGAAATATTTAAATAAGAAAATATCCTCAAAATTTGAAAAGTTTTATATAATTTCATTGAACTTGAAATCAACATAGAGTTATACAAAGTACAATTGTACCATTATTTGATCAATGTCATGATTGATAAACTGTGCTTAAGGGACTCTCAAGCTGCTGAATTTAATTTTAAACAAAGCAGTACTGGTACAAACTTCACAACGGGGCATGATATTGGTTCAAAGGAAGTCACAAGGGGCAAACAATAGACATAATTAAAGGATCATGATTAGTTCAAAAGTAAGTATATACTAACTATAAACATGATTATGTCATCCGGGCTGCTTTGATTATATAAGCCATGTGTTATTTCTGGCTGGTGCAGCAACTTTTAAAATTTCAAATTAAGGCAACTTGGCCGAGTGGTTAAGGCGAAAGATTAGAAATCTTTTGGGTTTACCCGCGCAGGTTCGAATCCTGCAGTTGTCGTCATATTTTTTTGCCATTTTCACCGGGAAATTCTCATGTTTTTGCCGTTTTTATTAGTTAGTTTTGTAATATAATGTTTTATGAACATACTGATGTATTTTTCCTTTGTAACTACTTTATTTTGTCCCTATAAAACTTGCCTTAATGTTTGGTTTTTAAATCTCAGTTATATCTTTTTCTGGCCGAACCGATTCTCATGATTTTATTTTCCCTAGGCCTGCATAAAATTTAAAATTTTTTTTTATAGGAGATGAGCTTTAAGTACAAAAGATTAAGATACTTATAAATTTAAGCTACATTCTTCAAGTTTGAATTAAATAATACATTAAAAATGGAATTAGCTGTCGCTCCACAAGATCAAGATATTCTTTTAAAGGATAAAAACGTTATCAATGAATCAGTCTTGAATAAATATAGATTAGCTGGTCAAGTTTCTCAAACTACATTAACTTATTTAACAAAATTAATTAATGATTCTTATCATTTAGGTAAAGGTCCAAAAGTTTCATCAGATGAATTAGCCATCTTAGGTGATTCTTTCTTAGCTTCATCATTAGAAACTGTTTATAATAAAGGTTCAAATCATGTTAATGAAAAAGGTATTTCTCAACCAGTTACAATTGATGTTAATAACGTTTCAAATGGATTTGGTCCAGAATTAGATGATGAACATAAAAACTTCAAATATTTCGAAGCTGGTGATATTGTTACTATTTCATTAGGTTGTCACGTTGATGGTTATACCTCTAATTTATCACATACTTTAGTTATTTATCCACAAGGTGAACAAACTCAAGAAGGCAGTGATGAATTACGTCCAACTGGCCCATTATTAGGTCCAAAAGCTGATGCAGTTATTGCTGCTCATATTGCAAGTGAAACTGTTATTGCTTTATTAGGTATTTCATTAACCCCAGAAAAATTCCCAACTTTTTTAAAGACATTAAATAATGGCTCAAACGCTATAACTGGTAGCTTAATCAGATCAATTGTGGATGAAGTTGCTGAATCTTTCAAATGTATTGTTGTTCCAGGCTCAAGAGTTCGTCGTATCAGAAGATTTTTAGCTGGTCAAGCTGAAGGTGTTGTTGCAGAAAAAGAATATAAAGGTGTCGTATGGTCAGAAGCTGATCAAGAAGCTAGTTTATTACAAAAAGCTGCTGATAATGCATCAAAAGATTTAGTTAAATTAGATAAAGATGTTAAAGGTACTGGTGTCAATCAATTAAGTGCCATTCCATCTGATGATTTTGTTGTCAACCCAGGTGAAGTTTACCTTGTTGATATTAAAATGGCTCCAATTAGTGAATTTAACGAAGTTGGTTTAGTCACTTTACATAATGTTGATGGTTATACCGGTAAAAATCATGATGATCAATCTTTAAATATTAAACCAAGTATATTTGTTAGAGATTTTGCTATTCATCATACATTAAAATTAAGAACTTCAAGACAAACATTAACTAAAATTGATCAAACAAGATCAGTTTATCCTTTCAAATTAAGTCATTTATCTGACTCTTTCCCAATTAATTTAAGAAACATTTCATCTTTTGGTTCAAAAGAATTAACTGAAGATATTGAATCCATTAAAAAAGATATAAGATCAGCAAGATTAGGTTTATCAGAAATTGTTAATAATCATTTAGCAGTTGCTAAACCAGTACAGATTGCTAAATTCTTACCATTACATATCATTTTGAAAGCTGCTAACTCAACAGGTTCTCATGGTTATGATGCTGAAAATCCAACTTTACCAGGTTTAGAATTACCATTACCAAGATTAGGAGTTTCTTCATTAAAATTAAAATCATTATTAAAGAAAAATTCAGTTCCAATCCCAGTTGCAAGAGAACAATCTACTGTTGTTTTAATTCAATCAGGTATTTCATCTGGTGGTAGACCAGAAGTTTTAAGATTAACTGGTGGATCTAAAACTTCTAAACCAAGTTGGGTTCATTCAAACTATCAATTAAATGAAACAAGAATTTTAGTTCAAGGTGCTATCGAATTGATTAAATTATCTCAAGATAAGAGATTTGGTATTAACATTCGTGAATGTCAACCAATGAAGTTAACAAATATCTTAAGTTTTGATGGTTCATTAAATGATACTGAACAAATGAATATTGATTAAAATTGCAGAATCTTATTCCATAAATTGAATTAGTTGTACAATAGTTTTATGTGTAATATAAAATTAATAATAACACATGAGAAGCATTTGAAAAGAAAGGTTGGTAACCATAATCTGTAGAATATCAAAGATAACCCATGAAAGCTCACTTGTAAAGTTCAATTTTAAATTATAAACAAAAGTATATATTCGATTCGTATCCCCAGAAACATGTAAATTTCCTAATTGAGACCTGGAAGGGCCAGCACTTGGTGGCGACTAAAATTTACCCGCAGGCGGAAGTTGGAACTTAGACAGAGGTGACGCGCGATTTAGAAGGAGAGGTTTGCCTAAGTTCTTTCTGGGTGGGCTAAGCATTTGTTTTACTGGCTCCCGCCAGGCTAAAAGCCTCCGACTGGGCTCCTTCTGGGAATTTTGACGCACCTCCCCCCAGGACGTCATTGAACTCTGCCTAGCGCGGACAGTGTGGTCACTGGTGGAACAACCACTCACCCAAAAAGGCGATTTACTACTTTCGGTCAACCGAATATTTATTTTTGCAGTGTTTTTTTTTTTTTTTTTCAATTCTTTCTTCCTTTGAGAATTGGTTGGAAATTGGAACTTTGGAATCAGTCAACCAATTTTTGTTTTCATTACAATTGACTTGAATTTGTTTCAACTTTACCAACTTTGAACACATTGTTAATAAAGTATCAACAAGTAAGTACACAAAATACTACATTGAGGACAGGATCAAGAATAGAGAAACAAGCAATTGGGAGGAATCAGATGTGAGAATTCATTTGTTTCAGTTGGGATTGATTTGTTTATTTGAAGCAATTGACAATTGATCATGTTTTGATTTCAACATGGACTTCCATTACACCACCAACACCAAATTCAAGGCAATAAAAGAACAAGAATACCCAATCATTATAGACAGAGAAGCAGAACAACATTGTGTTTTATTATGAATTTACGTTTAGAAGGTTGAATGTTTTTTTGAAATCTGAAGTTATTCTCCCTTATCTTTTGATCTAAGCGCGCAGTGGATTTTGCAATAACAAAACGTGTTTTATCAAATAATATCTACATTAAAACACTGGCTACATAATTCATTCAATTCAATTCGTTTATTCTTATTATTTAACGTGGTTTCCATTGTTGATGTGCTGAAATTTCCTTGGTTTCTCCATTCAAAACCATTGATTTCGTGTTGATATTGATTGCCCTTTTTCGCGATCAAAATTTTTGGTGGGAATTTGGGAAAGGTGTATGGATGTTGCCCGCTGTTTTTTTCTGAATGAAATATGTTGTCGGCGTTCCCATAAAAATAGATCTTGCTATTGTTATTTGTTTACAAAGTTGATTTCCCAATTGTGGTTAATTTATTCTTGAAGATCTCAATTCAATTATAATTGATATACTAACAAGTCATTTTTTTGGAAAAGTCCCTTTAATTATATATCAAGATGTCTAGTATCTCTCGTGAAGATTCAGTTTACCTTGCTAAGCTTGCTGAACAAGCTGAACGTTATGAAGAAATGGTTGAAAACATGAAAGCCGTTGCTTCTTCTAACGAAGAATTATCAGTTGAAGAACGTAACTTATTATCAGTTGCTTACAAGAATGTCATTGGTGCTCGTCGTGCATCATGGAGAATTGTTTCATCAATTGAACAAAAAGAAGAAGCTAAAGGTAATGAAGCTCAAGTTAACTTAATCCGTGACTACCGTTCAAAAATTGAATCTGAATTAACTAAAATTTGTGATGATGTTTTATCAGTATTATCAGAACATTTAATTCCATTAGCTGAAACTGGTGAATCAAAAGTTTTCTACTACAAAATGCAAGGTGATTACCATCGTTATTTAGCTGAATTTGCTACAAGTGACAGACGTAAAGATGCTGCTGAAGCTTCATTAGTAGCTTATAAATCAGCTTCAGACGTTGCTGTTTTAGAATTACCACCAACACATCCAATCCGTTTAGGTTTAGCATTAAATTTCTCAGTTTTCTATTACGAAATTTTAAATTCACCAGATCGTGCTTGTCATTTAGCCAAACAAGCTTTTGATGATGCTATTGCTGAATTAGATACCTTATCAGAAGAATCATACAAAGACTCAACTTTAATTATGCAATTATTACGTGATAACTTGACCTTATGGACTTCTGATATGTCAGAAACCGGTCAAGAAGAAGGTTCAGCTCCAGCTGCTGAAGAAAAACCAGCTGAACCAAAACAAGACGAAGAATAATTTTAGAATAAATTGCCTATTTTATTGAATTTGTGTTTTGTGATCTATTATACCTTTTTTTTTCAATTCATTTCTATTTCTTTTCTCTTCCAATTTTATTATAAAGAACAAAAAAAATCTACAAAAAAAACATCTAAAAAATGTGAAAATTAAAACAAAATCAAACAATTTAGAAAATTTATGCTTGTGTTTTATTGACATGAAAAGAAAAAAGAGTAGAATTTGAAAGGAAGGTTAGTAAAGAAATTGTTATCTATATCTTTTTTATATATCTATTTTTTTTTGTACTGGGAAAGAAATCTGTTTTTACAATGTTAAATCCATTAAATTTTATTGAAGCTTTTTTAAATGATAAATTAATCGTATACTGAAGATTGTTTATCATTTCAATTGTAGTTTGTAAACACTTTAGCATTTACTATCTGGTTAAGAATTCTAATTTTAGATCGCGTTTTCAAGGGGCCACAGATTTTCAAATTTGGACCGGTATTTCTAGATTTCAAATCGCCTCCACGATATTAATTGTTCACTACTTGAAAGTTGATATTCCATACAATAAAAGCTAATCAATTGTACAATAATTTTTGTGAATAGTAACCGGTAAATAAATAATAAAGATCAATAATTCTCATAACTATGGCTGATTTAAATGGCGTTTTCAAGATAGTCAACTTGACAGTTGGTGTGTTATCAGTAAGTGTTGGTTTATATTACTAGGCACATCAAATCAAGAAACTAATATTCTTAATTATTAGACAATTTCAGGTTTCACACAATTATTTAGTGGATTGTAAGTTTATCTCAGTTGAATTCAATGATTCTTGGTCTGTGGTATTAACTCAGTATAGTCAACAAGTATGTTTCTCTTCATCGGTGAATATTAAATTCCAAAATAATAACAATTTCATGAATAGTTCATTTTAGGTATTTATTTGATACTTTTTGGTATTGGTATTGGTGTCTTGGGTAAGTTATTGTCTTGTTGGAGGTCCACAAATAATTTTATACTAACAATTGAATTAAAGAATTTAAAATTCCACCATTAACTCATCAATATGCTTCATTTTTATTCTCATTTTTAGGACGTGGTATATGTATGTATTGTCATTTCAAAGGCTCAAGAGTATGCTAAATACTGACACGCTTACCTTAGTTTATTTATTAATCGGTACTTTGATTGCTGGAGGAAATGTTTTCAAAATCATCCTTGGTTTATTAGTTGCAATCGTTGGTTTTGCTTACATTGGTTTAGAATTCATCCCAAGTATTTCACCACCAGATAACTTTAGAACTGAAGGTACATTCTTGAATGATGAAGATGAAGAAGATGTCATCTAATCTATATTCAAAATTTTAGAAATTTCCAAAAATAAAATCGAATCAAAAAATTATGTATAAGTATAAATTATGATTGTGAACTCATTGAATTCAGCCACTGATAAGTTTGATTATTGTAACTATTTTCCTATATAAACCCAACGCTACCAGTGATGTATCGATAGCTAAGCCTTCTGGACGTCATACTGAGCAGAATAAGTGTTGATGCAGTGCGCGAACCAGCAATAATTTTGAGTATAAGCTATCTAAATTCTCGCATAATTTTTTCTTAAACGAGTGCAGAGGGAAATCAGAAGAAAGTTCTCTTGAAATTGTTAAGATTTTGATGAAGATATAGTTGATTATTGAAACTTTAAACCTTTTTGTTTTTTTGATTTCACCATTTGAAGCCATTTAGAATTCATTAAATTGCCCATCTTGTTATCAAAACGGAAGGAATGGCTGATCAAAGCCAGCGGCTACCAACAACACCAGATACACCAAACGATAAAGATGAGATACACATTCCAAGAAATTCATTCACAGCTTTCAGATTTATCTATGGGGACTCTAAGGAAATTTCTCGAGTTTCAAACGTTGTTTTGTTAGGTTCAGTGCCCAAGCTGTGGTATAGAGAACAAAATTCCAACATTGTTAAAGCGTGGACAAAGGCGTCATATTCCAAATTTCACAAAACAGTTAAAGACTTTGAACGTGTTCTCAGCTCAGAAGCTAGAGTGGGTTCCTCTGATATATATAAGGACCAGAATCTTCGCCGTTATTTGGTATTGACAAATCAATATACTGATGCTACTGACGAAAGTGATGCCGAATTTACAGAGGAAAGTGATAATGAATATAACTTCACAGATCAAGATGATGATTATCAGGTCGAAACAAAAGATCATACAAATCTTCCCAATAAATCACATATAGACTCAAAGATCAGCTTGAAAGATGATATAAAACCCCATAAGATTGTGAGTGATAAGGCTAAACAACAAAGTAAAAACACTTCAGCTGTTCCTATAAGGAATACGGCTGAGAACATAAGAGGTGCTTGGGGAAATCCAGATCTACCGTTAATTCATATCAATGAAGATGTAAATACATCTCAGTATCATCAAATGCCAAATTCTTCAAAGCATTCATTGAATAATGCACAATCGGCTTCTGATAGTTTTTTCACAGCAACTGAGAATTTACCAGCTGGAACCCCAATAAGGAATGAAGTTACTAATGCATACTCGGTAGATGAAGGTCCTGGTGATTTAACCCCAACAAAAGGCTCTACAAGTTCTACAGATACATTACTGAAACCTGTCACTCCACAAAGCTATAGCATACCTCCACTGACCCATTCAAATTCACGCGCCTCAATAAATTCAGCTATATCTCAGAGGTCTCAACTATCAGCAATAGAAAATCCAAAAGTTAGGTTCACAAAGACAGAGTCAAGAGCTAGTAAAAGATCAGCATCCACACAGTTTCTCTCACCACAACCAGAAGATGATCCAATCATTTTACCTTTAGATCCAAGACATGAGAGGGCTTTAGATAGAATCAAAGCTGTTGCTACAAAAACAAGACATCAGATTAAGAATGATATCAACAAAGTGAATCAAAAACGAATTTTTCATAAATTACTAAAAAGTTATAAAATTGGTGAAATTTTGAAAATGGAAAAGATGTTAGTTTTGGTGAAACAAGTTCACAACACTCATCACAAAATATTTCAATCATTCACTGAAGTTGAACCCTGTGATACACGAATTTTGGAGAGATGGAAAGAGTATGTCGTTGTTGCTAGAACCACAGGTGATTTTGATGAACCTTTGTTAATTCAATTTTATACTAAGAGAGAGATTCCTCATGAAGATCAAACTAAACATTATGATGATGATCTCGACTTTACATTAACTAGATCATGTCTTGTTAATTTCTATAGCTCACTGGACAAAACTATAGCCATAGTCAAGAAGGGCAAAATATATGTGTTGAGATCACATACACCAACTTCCTCAATTCGTTGGTTTACATTTTTAACAGAAACTTTAGGTAAACAAAATCTTAGGTCATTGAAAATTGATATTCCGAAGGTCTCAATAACAATTAATGTGAAAATCACACCACATTTATATGATAAATTACTTGAGGAAGAACAAATGTCTAATTTCATAATCACAACCAAAGAAGAAGGTTATCATGCTAAAGAACTCCCTGTTTTTCAATATTTGATAGGTAAAATTAGAAGTAAATTGATTAAGGCTGGATATACTGATGTTGTTAATAACTGGGACTGTACCGGATTAGTTTTAGCACTTTGTTGGAGACATTATGATAGACTTGAATGGGTTTTTGGAGAATCATTGAGTAATTTGTTTTGGCAGCAATCAATGAACTCCACACATGCACTAGAGCTCAGAATTGCGTCACACTATCCTTACAGTGTTAATAAAGAAGATGGTATCACATTAGAAGAACCATCACCAATTCAAGGATTCATGGCCAGATTAACATTGAAAGATGGGAGACATCGTGACTACTTAAGAAGACAAGTCTTCAAGTTTTCTTACCTTTATACAGAGAACAACTTGTTATTTTTTTGTCGCTCATATAAAGCTGTTCCACCAATCCCAGGATTTGAGTATCTGTCGAAATTGGACTGTTTGACTAATCCAGGCCATTTTGATGAAGTTAGAAAAAGTATCCCACAAATTTACAACCATAACCCATATGAGATTGATGAGAACAACCATATTAAATGGCTCAAAAATGATATGAATACTGAAGAGTTTAACAAGCGTGATCACTATGCAAATTACGAATTTCAAAGAAGAATTGAATTACTTTTAAGAGCAGAGTCAGTGATTGATTTATTAGAGGTTGTTGCAATTCACAAGGTCGATTCACGTACTATGCCACTGCATGTTAGAGCTGCTAGTAATTTTGCATGGAATGAATCTGCTGATATCAAATCAGAATCAGAAGAGACCAAAGATTCTTACCTACAATTGGTTTTTCAAAATGGGACTTGCTCAACTTTCAAAGCACCAGATAGGTTTATCAGAGATGAATGGGTATCTAGATTAAATGCCTTGATGAATTACTGGAAAGAACGTAAGAAAGAAGATACAAAAAGAATCAATGTAATCAAACTAGAAAATATGGAAAGGCTCAACACTGATGAAGGACTGGAAGCTAATGTTGGTGAATCAACTCCAAAATGGGAAAATTCAAGAGGTGTTGCAGAGCCAACTATTCACAATATAAGCTCAAATGCCATGTTTAGACCAGTTGTAAGAAGTGATATGCTTTTCCAGAAACCCAAGAAGCATTCAAGTTTTAAGAATTATTATGTTGTTTTGGTTCCAGGTTTTATAATCTTATATCGTGTTTTCGTTAGAGGCCTACGTGGGTTACCATTACCAACCACACATTATGATCATTACTTGACAATACCCATTATTGATTGCTACGCGTATTCTGGTAATACAAGTGGCATTGATCTATTGGATAGAGACAGTGGTATAGATAAGGTCAATCAAGGTCGTAATTCATTACCAAGAATCTACCAAGATGGTTGGTCTTCTTCTGAAGATGAAGCTTCAAGATGTTTCACACTTTGGTTTGGTCCCAAAAGAGCAATTGCTGGGAAGTTGGATGAAACAACAAAACATGATGATTCAAATTTAAATGATCATAATTCCAAAAATCCAGGTTTATTGAGAATGGTTAATAGGTTGGGTGTTACAGGTAAAAGTATGGTTTTCATGTGTAGATCTAGACAGGAGAGGGATTTATGGGTTAGTAATATTTACACTGAAGTTGAAAGATTTTATAGAAAGGAAGATGATTTAAGTGAATTGTCCATAAATAAATAATAGATGCTCCTTACTAGTTGAGTTTTAAGATAATTTTAGATGCTGTTATCGAGATTCGAGTTATCCATTTGAACTACTTTATGTAAAATGATAACTTCTAAAAGTACACGTGATTTATGTATTTATCCTAAATAACTTCTCTGTTAATATTCTCATCTTTCATGAGCAATGATACTTTTGGTATTATACTATTGATGATTATACTTCTCATAATAATAACTAGCGCATCCTTGATAAAATCATGCGTGATATATGGAGAATTATATTATAGAATTATTATATATATATATACGATATAATAATGGTATCATCTTAAGCAATATCTGTGCTCATGTGTACTATCAATATATATTATAAACAATTAATTCAATTTGGATATAGAATATGGCGGACAATAATGACTTATCCAACGATATAGTTGCTGAGAACAATAATACCATGGAATATGAAGACATAGAAGATGTGATAAAGGGGTTATTAGCTTTCGATTCATTACCTTATGCTGGAAGTATTTTCAAGATAGTACCGTATTTCCATATGTGTCCTCATTCAAAGAGATTGATACCAAAAGATGATCATTTCAATAAAATTTTGCGTGAGAAACCCTACTTCACAGACATGCCAATACCATTACATCCAGTACTCAAATCAAGTATAAAGAGTCCTCTCGATTTAAACAATAAATCATTTAAAAGATTTTCTTCTAAGATTCCAATAAAAACATTTGACTTTACTTTTGAAGATGTTATAGGTTTCAACGGCCAGGAAAAGTGGAAACCTAATTTTATATATAAATGTTCTTATATAAGAGGTTTACATAAATTCAAAGAAAAGCTGTCAACTTCTAAGCTAGATGAAAAAAAATTAAATGATTGTTTAATAAATAATTTTCAACACATTTTAAATGATCTTATCAATGAAGAGAAAGAATTCATCATTAAGAAATTAGAAAATGGAGAAGAATATAATGGTACTGATATCCAATATGATTGTTCTAAGCCAGTATTTCCCAATGGAATACATGATTTCTTATTTGGACCAGATTATATGTTTGCCGTTCATTTAAGTCCATCACGAATACCACCTAAACAAGTTTTGAAAACTTTCTTAACTGTATTACACTCTGGTATTAAAATTGAAGAACGAAATGGATTCATAGCAGAATATCGAAATGATGAGTATTCAGTATTGATGATTGCAGATGAAACATCAATAGAGTCGGAAATTTTGAGAGTTTGTGACTCAACATTTCGAAGTTATATTAAATTGAATGTAAATCAAGGATATCCAGTAAAACAAGAACGTCAATCATGGTTAATACCTTCAATAAAGAACTATAAGTTGATTGATGCTAAACCACCACTTTATTCAGAACCTTAAATATAAAGTGATTAATTCACCATCATTATTCCCTATTGCCTAATAAATTCCATCAGAGGAAAAATGAGTGTGAATACGGAGATACACGGAATAGTATTATATACTAAGCTATGAAAGATAATATAATCAAAAACTTTTTCTTGAAATTATTTACATTCGATATATATATATATTATGATATTAGGAACTTCAAGGGTTTTATGACCATGTACTACAGTATAACATTAAGTATATTATATAAATTAATTATTAAAACTGGTTAATTGTCCAAATATTATAAAAAGGGTATTAAAGGGTGCATTATCATTATTGTTCTTGTAATTATAGTTCTTATTTATTATTTTGTTTCCATAGTTTCTAATAAAGCATCATCAATATCTTTAAATAAAGAACTCCATCTTGATTTTGTATTCTTGATAGGATTTAAATTAGATTGATTTTTATCATTATTTAATGAATTTGTAGTATGTTGTTGCTGTTCATCAATTTCACTTATTGGAGAAATTTCAGATTTTGAACTTGATGAATTTGAATCAAAATTTAATGATTGTTCACTATGTTCACTATTTATATCATTTTGAATTATTGATGGATTGATTTGAATGTTTACATCAACATCACTATCATAATCATAATCTTCTTCATCACTTGTATCAAGATCTGTATCTTGTAAATTTATTGATTCTTTGTCTTCTTCCTGTGGTTCTTGTGGTTCAATATCTGAATTAAAATCTGAATTTATTGAATCAATATCAGAATCTTCTTCATCATCATCAGAATCATCATCAAATGAAATAGAATATTTATTAATTAAAATTTCCATAATTTTATCCCATGAATCTAATTTAATTAAATTTTCTCTTGATGTTAATTTCCCATTATTAGAATTATTATAATTTTGAATTTGTAAAATTAATTGATTTGCCAATGGTAATTGTTTTAAACTTTTCTTGGATAAATTATTTGATATGATTAATAATCCAAATTTTTCAGAATTTTGATTTGTTAATTGTGTTATTAGTTGATTTATATTTGGCTTTGGTGATGTTTGAGGAATAGGTGTACCAATTGATGATATAACTTGATTAATATCACCATATTTATAAATATTACCAAATTGTTCCGATGAACAAATACAATAAATTTGATTAAATTTAAAATTCAACACTTTTAGGATATTAATTAATGTAATTTTAATTGAACCATTTAATTGATTTTCATGATCAATTAAAATAATTAAATTATTTGTTTTTTTGAAAAAAGTTTCAGTTGGTGATTCCACAATTGGTGTATTTAAATCATCAAATTTTATTGGAGATAATAATACAGGTATAGTCATTTCATCTTTATTATTTGATTTCTTTAATGTTGGATCTAAAACATTAAGTGATTGTGGTGCAACAGGTTTCCATTGATTTTGATTATTTATTGGTGAAGAAGATATGGAAATATGAATAGTTGATGATAAATTATCAGAATTGAAAATAAATTCATAATCACATAATCCTGCAATCCATTTTTGTAAAATTTTATTTGATTTTTGTGAAAAATACAATGATTTTAATCCATTATTTAATTGAATTTTTAAAATTGATGAAGTTGGTGTTGAAATTTGTGGTTTTTTCAATAATTTAAATTTTTCCCAATTTGTATAATTTTCTTCAATTAAAATTAAATTAAATTGAAATAAATAAACAATATAATTTGTGAAATTTTCACCATTTGATGAAACTAATAAATTATCAACTAATCTTAAATAACCAAATGAATCAATTTCAGATTCTGTTATACCCTGTGTGGAAAATTGATTTAATTTTTTAATTAATTGAGAAATATATTCAGATCTAAGGATAGCTAATGGTATCTTGTTTGATTCTTTTGTTGTGGTATTATTGGTATTTAGTGACATAAATGTATCTGTATGATTTGGTGAAGGAGATCTTGAAACTGATGAAATTATTGAAGACATTGCCGATATGGAAGAACCTCTTGAATTTGATTTTATATGAGGTAAATTTGAAGGAGGTCTTGAATAATGTCTTGAATTTGAAGGATTTGATAAATTTGGGATTTGAATTGATAAATCTTTTTGATTTCTTGAATTTGATAAAGATAATGATTGATATTTATGAGATTTTGTTGAATGTTGTTGTTGTTGATGTAAGGGAGATTTATAATTTGATGATATTATTAATGAATCTGATGATGATGATGTCGTTATATCATTATTTTGATTTTTTGGAGGTGATGAATTTAATAATATCTTGGATATTATTGAATCAGTTATACTTTCATCTAATGGTATAGCTAATTTATTACATTTATCACAATTTGGGAAGAATTTTTTTGGATCAGTATTTGATTTCCAATCATTTGATTGATTATTTTCATTTTCATCAATAAATGTCCAAAGACATTCTTCATGACATGTATCACCACATGTTAGCGAAATAATTTTTTCATCTGTTGAGAATTTTGAAGATAATAATTCATCACAAAAGCAACATTTTTCATTAATAAGTGTTTTTTTAGATCTTTGAGGTGTTGAATTTTGTGAATATATAAATGGTTTAACTTTTGGAGGTGTTTGATGTGATTGTTGTTGTTGTTGTTGTGAAGTTGAAACTAAAGTTGAATCATTATTTAATGTTAAATTTGATGAATTTTTAGAATAATCAGGCAGCAAGATTTCATTTGATTTTGGTAATGAAGAAGATCTACTTGGTAAAGTTAAATTTGAATTTGAATTTAAAGAATTTGGAGTTGATTTTAATCCATTTGATAATGAATAATCATCAATTGATAAATTTTTCAAATAATCTTGAGGATTTTCAAAACTTTGGAATGAAGAATTGGAAGTTGATGAAGTATATGGTAAATTATGAGGTGAATATTGAAATGAATTAATTGAATTTGCAGAATTTAATTGAGATTGAGGTTGTTGTTGTGATTGTTGTTGAGATTTATTTGAATAAGAATGGAATTTTTCTTGAAATTTAGCCCATTTTGAATAAGATTTATTTGGAGTTGATTTATTTGAAGATTTATTTGATTTTAATGTTAATGTGGGAGTTTTAGGTTCATTCATAATTCATTTGTATAGTATAATGTGATGATAGATATGATGGTGATACTGGTACTATAGCGCTTAACTCTATTCTTTTTGTAATGTCTTTGTATTGTGATAATGAATGTCTTGTCTCAGTTATTAGTTAACCGCTGTGTATAATATTGTATTGATGATGTTGATGTTATTCATTATTCAATATTTCATTATTCATTTTATTTGTTTTATTGAAATTTAATTTTTGAGGTTTGAAACAAATGTTTATTGGATTTCCTAAATAGGTAATAGTGGTGAATTAGGAAATGGTTATGAAGTGTATGGTATGATAGTGTTAAAGTCTCTATCTAGTCTCAAAATAGTCTTTTTTTAGTCCTAATTATAATTATCTCCACAGTTTTTAAACAATTGCTGGACTTTAGGAGACTTCGCCCTATGGACTATTAGAGACTACTACTATTTAACAATAGATTTATAATTTTAATAAGAAATTTGTCAATTGATACTAAAACAAAACAAGGAAATTGATATAAATAAAGACAAAAGAGACAAATCATCAATAAATTACAATTGATTCAACCATAACACAGCGGTTATTCAATCAGTCTCAAAACAACATATAGACTAGTACTAGTTCTTGTTATCAATTATCACATTATCACCAGTCGTGGCTGCAATCACAAGATCATAAATCGGTTATAATTTGTTCTGGAATTGGAAACAGCAATTTATAAACAAAACTAAATAAAAGTTAATCTGGTGAAAGTATAAATATATTTATATTGGTTATATTCATTGTGTTCATTTGGTTATATTCAATTAGTACTATATTCATTGAGTTTATTTGATTATCCCTTATGAAAATATCCCATTAATACAATATCAACTCATATATGGCTCAAACTATATCTCAAACACCTTTTTCAAAATCTTATAAAGATATAAATATTGTTAATAATAATTATAATCATTATGGAAATTCAATCTTGACAAATCATTCAAAATCAATATTAACAAATCATTCATATCAAAGTACAACTCATAGTACAAATAGTTATAATACTATTCATCATCAAGATGATGACGATCATGATGATCAAATTATTGAATTAAATTCAAACAACTTCACAAAAAGAAAATTTAATTATAAATCTCTTATACCTGAATCAACAAAAGTTAAAAAATTTCTGAAAAATTTAGATCAAGATTCATTTTCAATTTTTTCAACAAGATCCCAGACAACCAAAATAACAATAAATTCACTTCCTTTTGAAATTTTTAAAAATATTGCATTTTTTGTATCAAATGATTATAAATCAATGATTAATTTACTTTATGTTAATAAACAATTCTATAAAGCTATAAAACCATTTTTTTATAATGATCCAATGTTAACTTCAACTTATAGAGTTGCTCAATTAATTACATCATTAAGACAATTCCCTGAAAATGGGCTTTTAATTAAAAAATTGGATTTATCAAATTTAAAACCTGGTAATTATGAACATGGTGTTAATGATGATCAAACAGATGATGATGCTATGGACTCATATGCTTTAGCTTCATGGAGAGATTGGAAATATAGAGGTGATCCATTATATGGTTCAACAATGTTAAATTCTTATAATTTATTTAAATCAAAATCTTCATCAAGTTTAAATTCAAATACTTCATCAATAAATAAATTAAACAAGTTTAAATATTTGGATGATATGAATATAAAATTTAAACATTTATTAATTTTTTGGAAAAAAAATATAAGACCAAATGGTAAAAAACGTTCAAGATCATTATCAAGTTCAAAATTATTTAATTCAAATTCAATAAAAAAAACTAAAAATATTGAACTAATTCAACCTACTGACTCTGTTAAATTAGATACATCAAATACCAACAATACAAAAATTCAATTTAGAAATCCTAAAAATCAACCATTTATTGATCATCATCCATATACAAATAAATTTTTATTAAAATATTCAAATTCAAATGATTTACCAATAGGTTATATTTTTTATTTTATTGACCTATGTCCAAATTTAACATCATTAAACCTAAGTAAAGTTTCATTATCAATAGATTTTAAAATTATTTATCCTAAACCTGGAAATTTTAAATTTAGTTCATTAGTTGAAGATGTGTTATCCATTAATAATTCAACCCAAGAAGAATCTTTATTACCATTTTATCTTAGTGATTCAAATATTTATTTTAATATTAAGACATTCCAAAATCATTTTCAAAAAATTTGGGAATCTGATATTCTTTTAAAATTAACACAATTACAAAATTTGAAAAATTTAAATTTATCTTCTATATCATGGTTGAATTTTAAAACCCTTAGAGAATTTAAATTAAATTCCCTATCAATCCAAAATCAATCATTAACTGAAATTAATTTATTAAATAGTGGAATGATTAGAAATTTAAATTGGGCGAAAAATTTCTCAAAAATTGATGAATTTAATGATTATTTCCAAAATGATGTTGAACCTGAACAACCTCAACAAGAAAATATAATGAGAAATGTTGGTATGAATTATTAATGATATTCCTGGTGTGTGTGTTTACATTATGTTTTTTTTCCTTTCTTTTATGTGTGATTTTTTATTTCTGTGTGGATATATATCCATTATTGTGCTATTAGCTATGTTTTGACTTTCCTTTGTGACATTTATGCTTTGTGATTTCTTTGCTTTCCTTTTGCTTTTCTATGCTTTTTAATTTCAAATGTGTTTTTTATGTGATTTTATATGGAGTTCATGATTTTTTAACCAAAAATATATAAATTGATACAAGTAAAGAATATATGAATAATAATTTAATAACTTGTTTCCTTTATTTAAACCTTGGTGGACGATTTTGTTTATTTCTAATTAATCTTATTACTAACCAATCAATACATTCTTTTAATCCATCTCCCTTTATAGCACTTATTGGTAAAACTCTACTATCTCTTGCACTTAGATGTTCAGCAATAACATTAAAAATTTCTTTAATATCTTCAACTTCAAGATGATCTTCAACATCTTGTTTATTTGCCAACATTAATATAGGTATACTTTCAATTGAATCATTATTTATAATCTTGGTTAAATTTGATTGACATTCTTCAATTCTTTCACGATCTGTTGAATCAACAATAAATATTATAGCATGACAATGTGTAAAATATTCTTCCCATAATGATCTAAGTGATTCTTGTCCTCCAACATCCCAAAATTTTAATAAAGTTTTATTAACTTGTATATGTCCAACATTTTGTCCAACTGTTGTTGTTATTCTTTCTGGTGGAATTATTTTAGCATCTGGATTATATATAGATTTAACTTTTTCCAAAAAGGTCTTTAGCCTGTTAGTAATT
The DNA here is from genome assembly GCF_000313485.1 of Hansenula ciferrii. Classification (NCBI taxonomy): domain Eukaryota; kingdom Fungi; phylum Ascomycota; class Saccharomycetes; order Phaffomycetales; family Wickerhamomycetaceae; genus Hansenula; species Hansenula ciferrii. Next base: position 98,434 of record NW_011887617.1, on the reverse strand, counting down.
CATTCCATATATAACTTTCATTTCAACTTACTGTTTTACCTGCATTATCAAGACCTAATATAAGAACAGAATATTCTAAAATTCTGTTAGTCAAAACTGCTTTAAAATATCCACAAAAACAAGATAGCACATACCTTCTTTCTTGTTCCAATTGTTGTATAATCCTCTAGCCAAATGAAACATCTTGATCTCAATCTAATATCACCTTCTGCTTCTTTTTGGAATGTTTTCTGTTTACGTTTTATTGTTGAATTGAAATTAAAATGGTCATAAAAAATCCGCGAATTTTACCAAGAAATGATTGATTTGGAAGAATATTGGAAATTTTGGATGTAAAGTGTAGCTAAAATCTATAACATCAATATCTTGATACTTATTAAACATTTCCCTATTGAATGGTGGTATTTCCGTGTAATTTGATAGTCATTATGTACAATAAACATTTTACTACACTTTCACTTCCCAATTAGGAAATCAACAATTATCGTTAAATTCAAAAATTCGCGTAAAAACACAAATTTTTATTGAAAAACCATCGATTTAAACCACTGTGAAAAAAAAAGTCAAAGACATTTCAAAAGATCTTAATTTAATTCAATTTAATTGAATTGAGGTTTATTCAAATTATTCAAAAGATCAAAATCAACAATGTCTGAATCAACAAAACAAACTCCAATCCCAGAACCAGTGGAAGAATTCATCAAGACTTTCTACAAAGCGTTCTTAGATAATAATGTTTATGAATTACATGGATGTTATGAAAATAATTTTAATAAATTAACTGAACAATATTATAAAAATTCTCCATGGCCTGAACCAATTGAACAAGTTGGTCCTTTAGTCAATGATGATCAAATCTTTTTGGTGCTTTATTCAGAAGTTTATTATAGACATATTTATGCTAGATTAAATCCAACTTTAGAACATAGAACTGGTTCTTATAATAATTATTGTAATTTATTTAATTTATTATTAAACAGTGAAGAAGGTCCAGTTACTTTTGATTTACCAAATAAATGGCTATGGGAAATTGTTGATGAATTTATTTATCAATTTAATCAATTTTCTGTTTATAGATCAAAATTATTTTTAAATAAAAAATCATCAGATGAAGTTGAATTAGCTTATGTTCAAGAACATAATGAAGTTTGGAGTGCTTATTCTGTCTTGAATGCTCTTTATTCATTAATTGGTCGTTCTAAGATAGTGGAACAATTAAAAGATTCAAAATTAACAAGTAATAATAGTAATAATATTAATTCTGAAATTGCTGGTGAATATGGTTCATTACCTTTATATAGAAATTTAGGTTATTTCTCAATCATTGGTTTATTAAGAATTCATACTTTATTAGGTGATTTTACATTAGCTTTGAAAACAATGGAATATATTGATTTAGATAAAAAGGCATTTTTCACAAGAGTTCCAGGTGCTCATTTTACAACTTATTATTATGTTGGGTTTTGTTATTTAATGTTACATAGATATTCAGATGCTATCAAAACTTTTTCTCATATTTTATTATACATTTCAAGAACTAAAAACATTAATAAATCAGGTCAATATGATGTTGTCACCAAGAAATCAGAACAAATGTATGCTTTATTAACAATTTTAGTTGGTTTAGCCCCAACAAGATTAGATGATACTTTACATAATGGTATTAGAGAAAAAATTGGTGATAAATATGTTAAAATTCAAAGAGGTGGTGAAGAATCTTTATCAATTTATGAAGAATTATTTAAATTTGGTTCACCAAAATTTATTTCAACTTCTGTACCAATTGCTGATCATGTTAATGATCCATTAAATTTACATTGGAAAATTTTTTCATTAAAAGTTAAAAATATTGTATTTGTTCCAACTTTAAAATCTTATCTTTCATTATATTCAAAATTAGATTTAACAAAATTAGCAAAATTTTTAGAATTAAATGAAGATGAATTATTATCAATCTTATTAACTTATAAATTAAACAATAGACAATTAAAATGGATTGAAGGTGAATTATTAAATGGTGAATATGTTAATGTTTATGATTTAGATATTTCTTTAGAAAATGATGATGGTAAAACATTTATTCATGTTAAAGAAACTAAAAATATTAGAAAATTTGCTGATTGGTTTATTAGAAATACTATTAAAAATAATGCTGTTCAAGATGTTATTAGTAATTCTGATAAAGAATCTTTTAATTCAAAAGATAATAATAAGAATTCTAAAAAACATCAAGAAAAAAATTCTGCTTAAGTTGATGTTTTTTTTAATTCAATTTTGTCCCACATCCCCCATTTTATTCGTTTAATTTATGAATATATCATACCGTTAAAGTTTTTTTGATAAGTACTTAAACACGTAGTTGATATATATAATCGATCTTGATTTGTACTAACTGCTCATTCACTTCCGTAATAATCTTCCATGATTGTCATGGCAACGAATAATTTTTTTTTTTTACAAATTTTGGTAAAAATACGTAGTAACAATTTCTTCGCGATCGGAAAATCATAATATAAAGCTAAGATCAGTGGAACATCTTGCATATTTGTTGATATAGTACTCAAAAATATACCTATACAAGCTGCTTTGTTGAACTTACTTCGATCCAAAATGGGTAAAGATGAGAAATTCATTAATGTTTGGGATCTTCCCACTCCATTAATCAGAAGAATATTCGTTGAAGATGCAAAGATCTCATTTCAAGATTTAAAAGAACTTTATCATCTTGATATAAAATTTGGTCCTGTTTTAGAAGCTTCAATTGCTATAGTGACTAATGATCTTGATATACCACATAAGGCTATGACATCTATTGATGGGTTTGAAGCTCTACGATTTGATGTTTATAATACTGAGAACTTACAACAAAATGACTTGATGCACTATTCTTTTATTTATTTTATGGTTAATCCAAGAAAATTTGATTCTAAAGAGGCAATTAGTACATTTTCAGAAACTATACGTCCCTTGCCAAAGATAAAGCATAAAATTCAAATATTCAACAAGGATTTGGATCAAAGAATCTCAGTCCGTCATGGTAGATCATTCTTACCTACTAAAATGAGTGATATTTATGATTGGCCAGAATTGAAATGGTTGAGAACTTCTGACTTAACAAAATGGGATGAATTTAGTTTTCACAATGAGAAAATATGGTACAATCAAAATTTAAATACCATGTCTAGTGCTAAAATCACAACGTTGATAATAAGAGATACTTTTACGAATGATACTTATGATTATCATGATTTCAAAAATCTTTCATTCCCCAATTTACAAAAACTAATAATTGAATTCCCATCATTTCCTAGAGATGCTCTAAGCAAAGTAACAGAGAAGAGAGATTATTTCCAGTGTGATGATGCGTATGAAGCTGTTTTCAAACCAACTAAACAATCTTTCAAGCTAACATTCAATTCATGCTTTTTCCCAAAGTTAACTAGTATGAAAATAAGTTCAAATGCTAAAATTCAAGGGATTTTAAATTGTGATTTCTCAAGTTTACAAAGCTTAGAGTTTAGTAATAATTTTTTACTTTACATCAAGAATACAAATTTCAAAAACCTAAAGAAATTAGTTATCAATCCAACAATAAATATTACCAAAACACAATTATTAGGTTCAAACCAAATCCTAACAGAGGATCAATTTGATATAAATTTAGAAGGTATAATAGAACCATTTTGTGAGAAATTCAACATAAAGGAAGATAGAATAACAAGATTTCCTTCAATGTTCTTAGATAACGTTACATTAAGCTCTTTAAAATCATTACAAGTTCCACATGTCAACTCCATTTTGAGTGCAGAATTTACAGAAGAATTTGATGATCAATTAGATGAAGTTGTCATTGAACCAAGTCCGCCTAAAGATTATTCACTTGGTGCTATTGCTAATACTCCAACACAACCAGCTCTTAAATTTGATTTTTCAGCTTCGTCTAATACTAATGGGTCCACAACTAGTAATGGTAATACAGCTAAACCAGCTACAAGAACTAATTGATAGAATAAATGTAAATATTATTTTTCTCCGAAGATTTCGTAGCTGTTGTGAAAAATTATGTACAAAGAGGATTCCAACATTATATAAAGAAGTATAAACCTACTTTGTAATAATCGAAATATCAATCTTGTCTAAAGTTATCACCTGGATCTTTTGAAAAAATGGCAGCAAATATTCATTGGTTTGACGATATGGACTGCGCAATATATCTCTTATACACCCTTCCAGTAAAACTAATTAAATTTAATTCAAATATCCTATCGAGTGAGATGTTTGAATCATATCTGGACTGGAACATCTGCTTTTAGCTTTACCTTCAATGTGTCTAACATCTTCTTTTCGAATTTGGCACTCAACAAGGAATTTATATGAGGAAGTTGAATACTTTGTAAAGACTTTAAGTTATTATCATGGTTCAAAAATGTGGGGAATCTTTTGATAAGATTTCTTGAAACTTCATGTTTGGCACAAAATTCTTGAGTGAGGTTTTCTAAATCTAATTCCATTTCATCTTTATCAACTTGATATCCATCTTCTGTGATAAAGGATTGGGTATTGATCGTTGGCCGTATAATTAGTGATTCTATGTTGCTTAGATTTGTATTCTCAATCAACAATAGAAAATTATTGCTAAACTCTAACGATTTTAAACTTTTGAGATCACAACAGGAAATGGCTTCAATCTTGACATTCGAGCTCAATTCGAAGATCTCAAGTTTAGGGAAATCACAATCCTGAAGATACATCTTGAATGATTGGTGGCGAGGTAGTACTCGATACTTTCGTTTCGGGTCTGGAACTTTAACCGCGACTTCATCTTTAAAACTTCTCCAAACTCCAGATAATCCATCCGTTGGTTCATTTGGTGCTGTGATTTTCAGACTCTGTAGCCCCTGTAAGTGAATATTGACTAATCTATTGATCTTGATCTTAGTATCAATGAATCCCAGATTCAGATACTTGATATTATTGTATTTCATGCTCTGAAAAGGGATCGCGTCGGATCCTATTTCTTCATAACTTCTGGAACCTAATAATCCTAATAGATCATCCATTCCATCATTAACGGTAGGATTTATAGAAACCTTATTGTTACCTTTCTTATAAAGAGCCTTTTCTTCAAAGCTTGGATTGCAGATCTTGACTTTGTTTCCCACCTTCCTCAATAACGGTGCTATTTCCTTCAGATTTCCCATGCCCCTAGAACTATTCAATTCTACTAAGACCATACATCTATCAATAAGCGAGTTACGCAATGTATAATTTTTCAAAAGATCATAGCGATTTAATGAAAAAAATCTGATACCTTCAAAGCATAAAAGGGTACCTGTAAAACTAATATCATTAGACACCACTGCAACACATGCATTCAACACAGGTTGAAACTTGTCATCAAGATAAAGCAATTCTACCAAATCATCATAAGCAATCCCACCAAACTTCACGAATATACGTCTTAGAATATCAGCAGGTAGCTCCCATACATATTTCACCTTTTTCACTTCAGTTTTAGTCATTCAATTGGTAATGGTTCTTGATAATTCATATACGAGATTCGTCCTAATCCCAATGGGTATATAAGAATTTTAATAGTATTCGCCGCGATCTATAAATTTATGAATTACATAATCATGCTAGCGTCAACGGGACCGGGTTTTAAACGCTATTTCCGACGTCCGTTTGGTGATTGCCTAAAAGTATGACAAATTAAATTCGATTAGGAATCATTAGGAATCAATTGATTAGGAATCGAATGTGGTAAGAATATGACAAATTTCATTAGCAATTGATTAGGAATCTTAACAATAGACATCAGAGCGTATACGAACAATATGAAAATCAATTATACATATAGGAATGTTATAAAAGCAGATATGAATCCCAGTTCGTTCCAAATGTTCAAGGATACTATTTTGACCATCAATCAAGTCTAATATCTCATTGATAACAGTATAAATCTAAAATGTCTTCAAACGTCGCAATTATCTTCGGTGCTGGTGCCAAAGTTGGTACACATGTCACACAAAAGTTCTTACAGAACGGTTACAAAGTTGTTACTGTTTCAAGAAGTGACAATTTATCATTATCTGATGCTACTGGTGAAAGTTATTTCCATTTCAAAGGTGATTTAGCAGACACCAAAGTTGTTCCATCTGTTTTCGCTAAAACTAAAGAAGTATTCGGTGAACCAAATGTTGTTGTTTATAATGCTGCTGCTGTCTCCAGAACTACTCCAAATGGTGAAGAATTTTTAAAATTAACAGTTGAAGAAGTTGAAGCTGATCAATCTGTTAATGTTACAAGTGCTTTATTAGCTATCCAAGAAGCTGTTAAATCATTCAAAACTTTACCAAATGAAAAATCTAAAGCTTTTATCTATACAGGTAATATTCAATACTCACAACCTTTCCCATTCATCTCATCCCTTGGGTTAGGTAAAGCTGGTGCTTACTCTGCATTAACTGTTGCTAATGAATATTTCTCCAAAGATGGTTACAAGTTTTACTTTGCTGATGAAAGAACTGTCGAAGGTGGTCCAGCTGTTACTGGTGTCAGTGGTGAAGCTGCTGCTGATTTTTACTTCGACTTAGCTGAAAATGAAAACAAGGATATTCCTGTCTTAGCAACATTTGTTAAAGGTAAAGGTTATGTCAAGTTTTAAAGGAAGCTGAGTAGCTATTCGGAGGTTCTTGCCTAAATGATTATTAAATAGAAAATCAAATTATGTTAAGTTTTAAGCTTTAACAGCAATATACAAATGATTAACTACAATTTTGAGGTACTGTATGCTATCTTTATGTAAATTGATATGTAGATTGGGACTCAAAGTGAAAATGATCACTTTACGATGTTGGGTTTCGGATCTATGATAACTTTTTCCAATGATGACATGACATCCCTCGGTAGTTTAGCTGTCATTAAAGAGTTAATATGAGGAACTTGTAAATGTTTTAATGACTTGAATGTATTACCTTTGGCGAAAATAGATGGGAATTTCTTTATACGATCTTTTGAAAATCCAAATCTTTCACAAAACTTTTGAATGAAATCACCAAGGTCTAAATCAAATTGATCACCAGTTACTATAGTATTATTTGTTTTCTCATGATATGATTCAGTATTAATTGTGGGTCTTATAATCAACTTTTCAAGATTTGTGAAATTCGTATCTTCAATAATCAATAAAAAATTATTATTAAATTCTAGCTCTCGAAGACTTGAAAAATCACAGTTTTTAATAGACCCAATCCTCAATATCCTTTGATTAATTGTAAATGTTTCCACTTTAGGAAAATAACAACCTGATAATGAAAATGTGCTGTTATTAAAAATTGGAACAACTCTATGCTTTGGCATTTCAACTGAGATCTTTTCATTAAATCCTGTTGACTTATTTATTATTTCTTCATCTATCTTAGTCTTATATGTGGTAATGTCTAAAATTTTCAAATTGGGAAGGTTGATATCTTTTATATTGAAATTAACAGTTGATATAATCAAGGATAAACGTGTCATCATATTAGCTTGGAATTTAACGACATTTTTCCCTGTGGTTAATGAAGAATATTCATCGAATCCAAGAACAGCATTTGTATAAAGTCCGCATCTTTTAAATAAATCCAGTTCAACAGAAGGATCAGAACGTGGAAATGTTTCGTGCTCTTTGTTACCACTATAAAATAATGCTCTTTCTCTAAAGTTTTCATTAAATCTGTATGCTCTGTATCCAATTTCCTTTATAGTTGGGAACTGTGTCACTAAACCTTGTGATGATTTCATATGGTTCCAAGATATATATATGAAACAATACTGTTTAAGTCTTTTCACTATATGTTTATCATCAATATGATAAATATCAAAAGAACCATCCTTTCCCACCAAGCCCAATCCTGCAACACTCTGGATACTTGATCTCATATCAACCGAGTAGTCATTTGTCACCACAACAGCGCATGCTAATAACACAGGACGTACTTTTTGATCTAATTGATAGACTTTCAATAAAGATTCATATTTTATATCTGCATATTTAACAACAATATCACGAATCAATTGTCTAGGGAGATCAGCTATTGAAGCCATTTTTTCACGTTTCACTACCTCTTTCTTCACACCGTTTCCAACATCTTTCTTTCCAGCATCTGAATCAACCATTTCATCAATACTCTCTAGTTGTTCTTCTTTTAAATTATCAGTTCATGTAAACAAATTTTGGTACAATCTCCAAAAATTCGCGAATATCAATTTATTATAGTTTTCTGCAATTACGTAATCCGATTTAAAAATTAAATAAAAATTTCAAGACCGAGATGAGCTTCAAAATTTATATTAATACCCAATAAAGGATACATACAATACAGTTCAAATAACTATTCAAAGATGTCTAAATCCAAGTCCAAAGAATACGTCTCCGATAGTGACTCAGATGAAGAAGTGGTGTAAGTTTCCCAGTTTATAAGAGTTTCGAGTTTAAGATCAATACTAACTAATTTTTTATAGGTATCAACCACCAAAAGGTTATCAAAAAATCAAAGAATTCAAATCATTACCAAAAAACTTAGACAAGAAAGAAATATGGTTAATTAAAACACCAAAAGGTTTCAAATTTGATGGATTAACCAAGATTCCAATCAATTTTAATCCAAATGGAACATCATTAGATTTTTCAAAAGATTCTAAAAATTATAATATACAAGAAGATTTAACAAATTTTAACTCGAACTTAAGTGGGAAATCTGAAGATGTTTCAAGTAAATATAGTTTATTAATACCAAAAGAAACTAAAAATGGTTTAAAAATTCAAAATTCTTTGAAAATTAATAAATTTTATAATATTAAAGAATCTGTATCAATACCAGACATTAATTATGGTAAAGTTATCAAAAAGAGAAAAAACATTAGAACTATAAAAGGTTTAAAACCTCAACATTTTGCAACTGGTTATGACAGAGTTGAAGAAGATGTTGCTAGTGATGCTGAAGATGTTGAAATTAAAGATGAAGAAAAAGATCAAGATGGTGATTTGAAAATTGATGATGATGAAGCTAAAGTCGAAGCTAAAAAGGAAAAGAAAGATAAGAAGGAAAAGAAAGAAAAGAAAGAAAAGAAAGAAAAGAAGGAGAAAAAGGATAAAAAAGATAAAAAGATCAAAAAGGAAAAGAAATAGAATTTATATAATAAAATTTATACTTGTACAATATTAGAGATTAATAATCATAAAAAAAAATATATAAAAAGTTCATATAATGATATATTTAACTATGTAAATTCACATAGCTGCCTGTAACATATTTGATCACGCAGCTAAGTATTCATGAAACATATAAAAAAAACATACACTAGTATGTTATATGTCTTAGTATATTAAAGTATAGACATATTCAAAGGGCTGTAATATGTACCTTTACCTTAGTAGTCAAAAATACATCTCATCACCATGCATCGACAAAATTTTTTGACTTTGAAAAAGCTTTTCTATTCTGGTTTACTTTTGGCTTTTCAATATAGTCCGAGGGCGGATCAGGATATATCGTAGGTTCAATTGACTTCTCACTTAAAAAACCTTCATCAAATCCTAATAAAGAATTATAATGTGGAACTTGTAAGTCTTCGAGTGAATCGAATTTAACATCATCAATTATAAATGATGGGACATGTTCAATTTTAGATTTTTCCACACCATGCATGTCACAAAACTTGTTTACCATACCTTCAAGGCCTCTAATATCGAACTGACTTTCTTCTAATAAGCGTCCGCCATAAAAAACCTCCATCAGATTAATTGTTGAAGAAATGACCAGCTCACCTAAAGTCTCGAAGTTGGTATGCTCAATCAAAAGTAAAAAATTATTGCTAAAACAAAAACTTTCTAGTTTTGGGAACTCACAATTTGATATACATTCAATTTTAGCATTTGAATTTAGTTCAAAAGATTTCAAATAGGGAAAGCTGCATGATTTGAACGATAGTTTGCAAAATTGTTTCCTTGGTGTGAGCAGAGCTTCATATTCATAATCATAATAGAATTGATATTCATAGCTCTTCTTAAATTTAACTAATGAATCTTTTGGATATTGGGGAACTTCGATTTCAAAAGTTATTAAGTTTGGGAACCAAAGTTTTTCAAACTTATAATATTCTTTGGCATCACCAGATGTATCTAGTTCAATCTTCATCATGGTCAAATGATCACTAGATATAGTTCTGAGCTTCGAGTCAGGAACATTATAATTATGGAAACTAAAATGATTCCATTCCAATGTATTGAGGTTTTTAAGTACACTTGGGCATGGTTTGCTGTGGTTTATATTGCACATTTTTATCGGTTGGGGTGCTACTCCACGTCGTATTGATACCATTGGTTCAAAAGTTTTATTGAATACTTGAATTTTGTGATTTGTAGCTGCCATAACTGGAGATGGAACATTTTTTAAACAATTTGCAAATGATTTCAATCGTGGATTCACCATATAATAAACAAAACAATATTGAACCAAATGAGTTTCTCGTACAGTTTCTGCATCATAGGCGTCGAAATTCAAGTCCTGGAGGCCATCTAAAACTGTCATAGCTTTATGAGGCATATTAAAATCATTTGTAATTATAGCTATTGAAGCCTCTAATATAGGACCAAATCTTTTGTCAACATGATAAAGTTCTTTCAAAACCTCAAATGAAAATTTAGCATCGTCAACAAATATCTCTCTAAGTATATTTGATGGAAGATCCCATATACTAGCCAACTTTTGAGATTCACCCATAATCAACAAGGTTATAGATTTTTCAGTTCATAGCTTAAACTTGATAGATCTATGCATGAATTGGAAAATTTCGTTCAAATTATCAGCACATGAGCCCTAAAAATCTTTGTTTCCATGACAACGACTTCATGAATCATTAACCAAAGCGTCAAAACCTTTAAACCTCTGAACTTTTACAATGTTATGATCAAGAGATAACTTATTTGTATTAGCATTCTAAGTAGCTTGATCACATTATCAGATGCAGTTATATAAATATTGAATAATTATTTTGAGTACGTCCATATTCAATATATCAATTTCAGCTACGTCGTCTAGCTCTATATAGTACATAGTATACATGTATAATGTGAATTACATTATAAACAATATATATTGTTAAGCTGACGTCCATTTGTCCATGTATCTATTAACACATATTGTATGTGAATGCACATATCCCCAAACCATATTTTACCACCTGAATATTCATGAAACATGAATAAATCTATGGATATTCATGTAGCTTAAACGGTTAGTATATAGACAAACTCAAATCTTTACCATATGCACTATTAGCTTGAAATGAAATAGACTAGTTTCCTTATCATGGATTGGAAGAGCTTGAATTAGAAGTAGTTTTTCTTTTTTCATTTGCTCTTGGTGTAACAACATAACCTGTAGGTGGATCAGGATGTATGATAGGTTCAATTGACTTCCCACTTAAAAATCCATCATCAAATCCTAATAGAGAATTTGAATGAGGGACTTGCAAAGTTTCAAGTGAGTCAAGCTTAACATTATTTACTATAAATGATGGGAAACATTTGATTTTAGATTTGGCTACTCCATGCATGTCACAAAACTTCTTTACCATACCGCTAAGTCCTCTTATATCAAACTGATCTTCTTTCAATAATCCTGCAGAACTATGATTCACCTTCATGAGATTTATCGTTGGATTAATGACCAAATTTTTCAAAAGCTCAAAGTTAGTATCTTCAATCAAAAGCAAAAAATTATTATTAAATTGAAGACGTTCTAGTTTTGGAAATTCACAATTTGAGATGCATTCAATCTTTGCATTTGAACTTAGTGTGAAATAATTCAACAAGGGGAATTTGCATGATTTGAATGATAATTTGAAAAATTGTTTTTTTGGTATAAATAAACCTTTATACTGGTCATCATGGTAAAATCTGTACTCGTTGTTCTTGAGTTCAACTAATGAATCTTTTGGATATTCACGAACTTGAATTCTCAAATGCTTTAGGTTTGGGAATGAAAAATTTTCAAATCCATAATATTCTTTAGCATCACCATAGGTACACAGTTGAATTTTCATTACTCTCAAGTTTTGACTTGACAATGTTTTAATATTTGATTCTGGAATCTTATGATTATTAAAACTAAAATTATTCCACTCCAATGCTTTAACACTTGGAAATAATTGATGGACGTGGTTAGTATCGTACAATTTTACTTCTTGATGTGAAACCCCGGTTCGTACAGATGCCAGTTCCACTAAAGATTTATTAAAGACTTGAATTTTAAGGTTAAAACATTTCATAAGTGTTGATGGAACATTTTCAAAACATTCTGTGAATGATTCTAATCGTGGATTCACCATGACATAGACAAAACTATATTGAATCAATTGAGTTGCCCTTACTTTCTCTGTGTCATATAGATCAAATTGTAAATCTTCAAATCCATCTAAAACTGTCATAGCTTGATGAGGCATATTAAAATCATTTGTAATTATAGCTATTGAAGCTTCTAATATAGGACCAAATCTTTTGTCAATTTTATAAAGTTCTTTTAAAACGTCAAATGAAATTTTAGCATGGTCAACAAATATATTTTTTAAGTAAAGGAGTTGGAAGATCCCATATATTGACCGACTTTGGAGGTTCACCCATAATCTTATTCAGCAGAGTTGAAAATGGTTCTTGTAATTCGACTTTAATGCATGAGATCTATATTGGATGAATTGATAAAATTCTATTAAATTATCAATCTTTAACCCTTAAGAATTGTTGTTCCCACGACAACGACACAACGCGCCAAAACCAATTCAAACATCTGAACTATTACAATATTAAGATCAATAGGCAACTGGCAGTCTATATCTATATTATAATATGAGATCGAACATCCGTGTACGACGTATTGCAGAAAATATAAATATAATTTTGTACTTATATTAGATAGCTTTAGTTGCTGGTGGTCTAGAATTCTATATATATAACGTACTATACATCTATATAATTGAATATCCAAGTGACCAAAAACCTTGCATATGCTTTATATCTTAACATATATCAAAAAATATACGGAAATTACATATATCTAAAGCTATAAGTGAATGTTCATAGACCGGCGTAAACAATATTCCATCACTCTAAGCAATCATGAATTTAAATATATACCTAAGGATATTCACTCAACTTAGGCGGTTGGTACATAGGCATACTCAAATGACTATCATATACATTATTATAATCTAACTTGAAATAGACCAATACCCTTATAATAGAGTCACAGAACTTCTTCATTAAGAAGTAGTTTTCCTCTTTTTAGTTCCTTTTGGTTTTGGAATGTAACCCATAGGTGGATCAGGATGTATGATAGGCTTAATTGAATTCCCAATTAAAAATCCATCATCAAATCCTAATAAAGAGTTAGCATGAGGGACTTGCAAAGTTTTAAGTGAATCAAATCTAACATTTTTTACTATAAATGATGGGAAACATTTAATTTCAGATTTTTCAACTCCATACATCTCACAAAACTTTTTAACAGTATCGTCAATGCCTCTTATATCAAACTGATCTTCCTTTAATAAGCCTAAATTCCTATGATTCATCTCCATGAGATTGATCGTTGGATAAATGACCATCTTTTTCAAAGTCTTAAAGTTGGTATTTTCAATCAAAAGCAAAAAATTATTATTAAATTCAAGTTTTTGTAGTTTTGGAAAATCACAATTTGAGATACATTCAACCTTAGCATTCAAACTTAGTTCAAAGGAATCTAACGTTGGAAAAGAGCACGATTTGAATGATAAATATTTGTAATATTGTTTCGTTGGTTTAAACAGATGCTCAGAACTTGTGCCACGATAATATCTATACTCGTCATTCTTGAGTTCAAGTAATGAATCTTTTGGGGATTCAGGAACTTCAATTATTAGGCTCTTTAGGTTTGGGAATGAAAGTTCTTCAAATTTATAATGCTCTCTAAACGGCTTACCAAGTTCAATCTTCATTGACGACAAGTTTTTGCTTGACATTGTTTTGATATTTGAGGATTTAATATTACTATTATCAAACCCAAAATGATTCCATTCCCTTGAATTACTATAATAATTTGGAAATACTCTATCGAGATTAATATTGCACATTTTCATTTTTTGAACAAAAAACCCATTTCTTACAGATGCAAATTCCCTAAACAATTTATTAAATACTTGAATTTTGAGGCATGTAGAATATCCCATAGGTAATATTGATGGAGCAGTTTTAAAACATCCTGGAAATGATTCTAAATGTGGATTCACCATAAAATAAGCAAAACAGTATTGGATCGAATGATTTCGTTGCATGTTTGCTGCATCATAGGTATCAAAGTGTAAATCTTCAAGACCATCTAAAGCTGTCATAGCTTGATGAGGGATATTAAAATCATTTGTAATTATAGCGATTGAAGCCTCTAATATAGGGCCAAATCTTTTGTCAAGTTGATAAAGTTCTTTCAAAACATCAAATAAAATTCTAGCATGGTCAACAAATATATTTCTAAGTAAAGGAGTTGGAAGATCCCATATATTGACCGACTTTGGAGATTCAACCATAATGTTATTCAGCAGAGTTAAAAATGTAGCTTGTTCGACTTTAATGCATGAATTTTATATTGGATAAATTGATAATTCTATATTCAAATTACAAGTTTTAACCCTTAAGAATTGTTGTTTCCACGACAACGACATCATAATGATCTGTAACACAAATATCAAATTAGAGGAAATCATTAATCGCTTCATGTTATCTGTCCATCCAGTGGTACTATTGATCATTGATAAGACTATCTCGGCTATAATCACCCATTATACGTCTATTAATATATTAACAAGGCCATAATCTGAAGGAGTGATACAATATTGCTTATATACTCTGCTATAGTATGTACAAGCTGTGAAAAGTACAGATGAATGAAAAAAATATAAAGTTCATATCTATTAACATATGTAAATATATACTTATAATATAATAAGTTTTAAAAATCGTCCCATTTCCATTATCTTCCTTGACTATAGTCTTTTAATATACCAGTCATATGAGTATTTGTAATCTTCCCCTTTCTTTGTTTTCTTTTTTTTTGTGGTTCATTATTTGTATTTTTAACAGTTGCAGGATCAACACTTGCAGGTTTTAAACCACGTTTATTTAATAAACCAGGTAATTCAGATCTATCAGGTAATTTAACATTCAGCCATAATTTAACAAATTCTTCATCAACTATACCTAATTCACCACCAACATTTGCCCAAACTAATCTTGGATGATTATCCTTTTTAGTTCTTAAAACCAGAATTGAACCTTCTTCTTCTAATTCATTTATACTTTGAATACATTCATTCCAACCATCTTTTAATTCTTTAACAGATATACCTTTAAAAGTTGGTTGTTGTCTAAGGAAAATTAATAAATCATTTTTATCTTTAATATTATGAATTGAAACATATTCTAAAGTATTATCATCAGGATTAAAATAAATTTTATCTAAATTTTTAACCAGAGTTAATAATTTTGATTTTTGTTCATCATTGTTTAAACTTAAATAAGATAATAATGTATCAATAGGTACAGGATTAACTCTTTCTTTAATATATTCCACAGCTAATAATAATTTAGTTGATAAATGAGAACCCGAGGTATCATAAGCAGGTTTCTTATTCTTAATTGGTTTATCATCAAATTCATCATCATCATCATAATCTAAAGCAGAACGTTTATTACCCGAACTTGAACTACTTAATGGTTTTCTTGATTGTGATTGTGAAGGTGGTGGTGGAGTTGAATTTGGTCTTCTTGATGGCAAAACAGGAGCTGTTTTAACCTTGTTTTTGAAAGCGTTAAGATTAGCTAGTAATGGATTCGACATTGATGGGAAAATGATCTGATAGTATTGCAGCAACTTGTACCAATGTACTTCTTGAACGAAAAGTATTCAAGTATCAAATACATCAAATATAATACTGAAATATCATCACAAATTCAAATCAAATGCCCTATGCTTATGTAAATTTTATATAATAGTCACATGACACAGTTTTCAAAAACATCCAAACACCATTTTTAAACTTCACCAACTTTTTAAATTTTTTCCAATCTGTTAAATTCTTTCCTTCTCTGAACACTTTTTTAATAAAACCAACAAACAGTTTCTTGTTCAGCAATTGGTTCAAGTGAGATCTTACTTATAAAGTGGATGGTCAGTTTTAGTTGATGATATGAATGACTGTGGCTATTTCATGGGGTCTCAATAATGCTTGGGTGTCTTGTTTGTTCTGAGAGTTGTTTGGAGATTAATCCAGTAAGAAGGTCTCTTAAGGGAGGTCTTCTTCTTCATCTTTAAAACCATCGCTGTTCGAGGTCGCCGTCAGTCTTGTACTGGGTCAGGCAGACCCATGAAATGGTGATGACCTATAGATTGGAACATTCAATTGTGTATAGACTAGAATGGATAGTTTGTTGTTGTGAAAAGTTATTACAATGTAGATTAATTTGATGGTTATATGATTGATCAATTTGATTAACACATAACTTCTTTCTTCAAAAGCAGTACACTCACTGTATGATCTCTGTATATATCAATAGTTAAGTCGAAATGAACCTAGGTAATACCATCAATATTGACAGGGGTTGATTCTTGTATGTAAATATTACATCGCGCTCATAGATTGGCTTGCAAATTTATATAGAAAATATAATATTGTGATATCATCAACAAAACTATAGTCAAAAGAGCTCTAAAAATGGTGCCATTATACCTAAACCATATCCTAGGAACACATTCATATAACTTTCATCTTGATTGGAGCATGGCAATACCTTCATGAGCATACTTAAATTTGCAAGTTTCCTCATAGTGAAAGAAAGTGTATAAACAGTGTGTTTCTAAGTGTAGAGCTGCAACATTGCTGTTTCTGTAGTATGTTGTCTAACAAACTATGTGTAACAATTCCCTTAAAAATAGATTATTTACTTTATATACAACCATCATAATTTAAAATATTCATCATTGATAACTGTGTTGATTTGACGAATCTGACCTGGCTAAAAGTTGAATTTTGGAATTTTTGGATTCATTTTCACGTGATCTGAGATTTAGGAATTCGCGGGTACTTTAAATAAAAAGAAAATATTAAGCCTATAAGAGAATCTCATATAACAACATTTTATAAATATTAAGGAAAGCAAATAAAGTATAAGAACAACAAGTAACAGAATCATAAAGAATTAATATAATATCATATAAGAATAACCACAAATACCAAAAAATGTCACTTTTAAAGAGTTTCATAAGACTCTATTCAAAATCATCCAAATCCGCCACTACTAAATCTTCATTTAATAAATTAAAATTAGAAAAAGCTTTAAATTTTTTACAAAATGATTCAAAATTTAATTTTAATACTATAACTGAAGATGAAAAATCAAATTATGTTAATGATTTTACACAAATCTTATCTTCTGGTTTAGAAAATAAAGAACAAACTTCAAATGTTAAACATCATTTTAATCAATCTTTATTAGGTTTGAATCATCTTTTACAAAATAATACATCAACAACCAAGAAGACAACTCCCTTAGTTAAACCATCTCAATGTAATTTTGATGAATTATCACATTTAATTAAAAATGTTGAAAATTCCGATCAATTATTACATATATTTGATGATTTAGTTCATAATAATTCATTAAATAGTCGGAATTTAAAATTAATACTTTGGAATAAAAATCCAATAAATTTAGATCATATATTGAATAAGATTGAATTTATAAATAATAATAATAATCAATATGATAAATTATTAATCTTGGTTTTCTTAAAAGCAAGTTCAATTAAATCTTATAAAATTGTTAATCAATTATTTAAAAATTATATGGATAATTGGATAAATTTAAGAAATAATGGTGAATTATCACCTTTTTTGGAAAGAGCTTTATATCAATCTTTAAAACAAAGTGGATTAAAATTAAATGATTTATTACCAATGTTTGAATTCACTTCAACTCAATATTTATTATTAATTGAATCATTACCATTTGATATCAAAACTTGGATAACAACAAATTATTATTTAGAAAATTCTTCAAATTTTACTAAAAATCAACATATTTTCATCAAGACTTTATTATTCTTGGTTAATAAAGTAAAATTTAATCAAAATACTAAACCATTAATTACAAAATTATTAAAAATTTCTATATCAAATAAAATTCATAAAGAATCTGTTAATGATGAACAAACTTTAACTATACAAAAACATAGATTTCATCATGATTTAACAAATTTATTACAAGACTTACATAATAATAATAATGATTTAGAATTATTAAAAATAATGGAAATGTTGAATGAAGATAATAATGAAATTCAACAACCTATACTAAGATTTGTCTAATAATAACATACTACAATATGGGAATATAACGGGATAATATGATATGACTGCATTTTTAAATACTAAATGAAATAAATAATGATTAAATGAATAAAATGTAGGTTTAAGTAATACCTGTACATTGTTGTTCTATTATTCTTTTTTGTTTTTTGTTGTTTTTCTATTGTTCGGTTATTTAAAAGGTGCACAAATTTAGGTTGCGGAGTTATAAAAGGCCACACCCGAGCAAAGTTAATTGTTATCAGATGAGACATAAATAATAAATTATTCCCATTGATTCCCATTTTTAAACCATTATAAATCAACTAATTCAACTAATAAGTATCAAAGTTGTTTGGAAATGATTGAAAAGATAGATCCCAGTCAAAATATAATCAAGAATTCAGATATAAAACATTCAAGGGTTTGGACTACTTTGATTACAAATACTAAATATTTAACTGGGTTATTAACATTAAATTACTCTTTACAAAAAACTGGTTCAAAATATCCATTAGTTGCATTATACACCGAAGGGTTAAATGAAGAAGGTCATAGAGTTTTAGATGATCGAGGAATTTTAAAATTGAAAATTGAATACTTATTACCAACAAAGAACAAAGATTATTCTCAAGATCCAAGATTTTATGATTGTTGGTCCAAGTTACAACCATTTTCTTTGGTTCAATTTGATAAAATTGTTCAATTAGATTCTGATATGATTGTATTACAAAATATGGATGAATTATTTGAATTGGATTTGAATTCAACAACTAGATGCTTTGCTGCAAGTCATGCATGTGTTTGTAATCCTTATAAATATAATCATTATCCAAAGGATTGGATTAAAGAAAATTGTGCATTTACAAATTATAATGATAAATTAAATGATCCAAATGATGAAGTGTTGGGACCAAAACCAAGTGATGAACCTTTGGGAATATGTAATGGTGGATTACAAGTTGTTAAACCAAATCAAGAATTATATAACAAGATAATTAAGACTTTAGATAATGATGATTTAATTTTAAATTATGAATTTGCAGATCAATCATTATTATCAGATATTTTTAAATCAAATTGGATTGGGATATCATATATTTATAATTATTTGAAAACATTAAAACAAGTTCATCGGGATCTTGATTTTGGAAAAGTTAAGAATATTCATTATATCTTGACACCAAAACCTTGGGATATTAAACCAGAGGATAGATTAAAATTCAATGATGAGAGTGATACTTTCAAGTATTGGTGGGATGTTAATGATGAACGGTTATTAGAAGAGGAAAAACAAGGTATTAAAGATGGATATTGATTATCCACATGTATTAGATTAATTGGTATTATTTTTATAAAGTTTGTATAAACATGGGTTTTTGTATTATTATATTATTATATTATATTATTAGTTATTATTAGTTAGTACATAAATTAAGATTTCTTTATTGTTTAATCAACTTCATTTGTAAATAATTCTTGTGATAAATGAGCACCATAAACTGGTGGTTTAATTTCTTTAACATTTTGGTTTTTCAATGAATCACCTTTACCACCATAAATTTTAGGTACATCATTACCTAAATATTTAACAAGATTTTCTGAATTATTTAAAACAATAAATTTCCTTGTTGTAGTATCTGATAAGAATTTTTTAACAAATTCAAAAACCCAAAATAATAATGAAGGAACATTAACGAAAAATTTCTTGTATAATAATTCAGGATAATAATCTTGAAAAATTTGTATTGTAGCTTTACTACCTTTTTTAACATCAGGATCAAATTTTAAAAATGAAACACCTTTATAATCATGAATTTGAGTTGCAAAATTATTTTCAGGTTTAGTAAAATCTAATAATTGAACATTTCTTTCCATTAATCCAACCCTATAACGTAAAAATTTATCCAAATCTTTAAATAATTCTTTTGGATTACCACCAGCACCGTATAAATTCCATGTTATATTCTTTGTATTTGCTTCATTATTTGAATAAGTTGTTAAAATCCCAATATCATCAAATTTTGAATCGTGATCTTCATTAAAAGCAGCACTTAATGGATTGAATTCTTTCCTCCATTTTAAAGTCTTGGTTAATTGTTCTCTTGTCAAGCCCAAGTCAAATTCATTAGCCACTAAGAATTTATAAACTAGGGCATGGAAAACATCTTGATTAAAATATTCACCATCTGAGGATAATTGATGACCAAATAATTCATCATATTGTGAAACTTTAATTATATCAGGGATTTGTTTGATAAATTCATCAAATTTTTGTTTTTGATCATCAGTTTCTAAATGAACTGTTTTCACTGTGACATTGGACATGATGAAAGTGGTCAATTGTCTGGTTTGGAAATTGGGATCAAGGGTTTAAGAATGTTTGAGTTTATGATTGTTTTGATTTTGTCATAATCGCGCCATATTTTTATCAAAACAATCAGTACCAACAAAGAAGATTCGGGAATAAATTACAAGATATGGAAAATCTTCATGAATTGAATAGATAATTATATAATATTAAGTTAAAATTATAAATATATTAAAAAATTAGCTTCCTCAATTTGTTTTTTTCTCTTGAGAAATTGGTTTTTTCTTATAAACCAAAATTTGAATGAATAAAATTGCATTCAATACTAAACTAGCACCAAATCCTAATAAGATTAAATGATCTTGAATACCAGCTGATAATGTAGTAAATACCCTGATAATAGCACCAACAAATCCAGCACCGACTGACACGGGAGATAATTGACCAGTTGATTTATTTTTAATATTATTCAAAATTTGTGGTAATTTGGATAATAAAGTTAATGGCAATGCTAATTTAATTAAATTCTGAACATTATCATTTGACAAGACACCAGGTTGACCAATATTTGGATTTGCGAAAAGTGAATAAAATGTTAATGATAATAATCCAATAAATCCATTAATATATTTTGTTAATCCACTATAATATAAAATTAATAATAATATTATAATATTTTGAAATGAAAGAAATGCAGATTCACCAAATGTTGTGAATTCGTTATTTTGTCTAAAATTATATGATAATGTAATCAATTGACTAATAGTTTCTAATAAAATACTAACAAATGATAAACCAGTAGTTGAAGCATTAGAAATAATTGATAAGATTTGTGGTAATTTAATAATACCAGATGATCCAACAATAGCATAACCTAATGAAGTAGCAATGAATTTTGTTAATAAAGGAGCAGCTGAAGGTGAAAACAAATCTAATTTTAGAATAATTGTATCGAAAACTGGTCTTGTATATAATTCTCGACCATATTGAATAATTTGAGGTGGTAATTGACCAGTATATGGTCTCAACACTGCTAAAACAGGGGATAATACCGGCTCCAGTGACTTAATAATAGCTTCCACTTTGTCAGACATTGTATAATATATCAATTGAGAGATATTCAATTCAATTGATACAAATCAAAACTTTCTTTAATAAACACGTAAGACATAATAATAATAATAAAAATTCGCGGGTTGTGGATTTCTCGGTTCGCGCACTCGATTTTTATAGGCTTCGAAATTCAAAATGGATTTCAATTTTTGAATTTATATAGGAGATTTCATTGGAAATATAGGAGATCAATACACTCAATTACCACTCAATTGCACTTGGATCATGTCATTCAACTATCAGTACGGTGGCAATGGGCAACAGGGTCAACAATTCCCAGGACAGCAACCACAACAGAGCTTTGGTGGTTATCAACAACAACCTACTGGATTAGGTTATCAACAAACTGGATTCCCTCAACAGCAACAACAACAACAATCATTTGGTTCTTTCCAACAGAATCAACCATCGTTTGGTGGTGTTCCATCATCAACTACTGATCAACAACAATTTGGTCAAACTGCTCCAACTTCAAATGGTGCTCCAGCTTATGCAACTAATATTGACCAGTTGTCTTTCTTGACTCCACAAGATCAACAAAAATTTAAAGAATTATTTAATAGTTCTACAAATAATGTTTCAATATCACCAGAAAATGCTAGAGGTATCTTGATGAAATCTAATTTAGGACCATCTCAATTAGCAAGAATTTGGGATTTATCTGATTTAAATAAATCTGGTGATTTACTATTCCCTGAATTTGCATTAGCTTTACATCTTTGTAATTTTGCTTTGAAAGGTAATGAATTACCATATGTCTTGGATTCAAGAACTAAAGAAGAAGTCACTGGGTTAGTAGATAAGATTAATTTTAGTATACCTGAAGACGTTAATGCAATTGGTCAAGATGCTCCTGTTTTACAACCAAATATTACAACTTCAAATATCTTCACTCAACCTCAGCAACAACCTCAGCAAACTCAACCATTTCAACAAACACAAGGCACTTATCCTCAAACTTCAACTTTGACTTCACAACCAACTGGATTTGGTTTTGGAAATAGTTTACCTTCACAACCAACTGGATTTCAATCACAATCTCAACCTCAACCTCAACAATCAGGATTACAATCACAAGTTACCGGGTTCCAACCTCAATCTCAAAGTTTCCAACATTTGAATACAAATTCTACAGGTTTTCAACAATCAAATCAACAAACATCATCAAGTTTCCAACCTTTACAGCCAACACAGACATCTAACAATCCAATTTCAACTCCATCTTTGAATCAACAACCAACTGGGTTCCAAAATCAATCCACATCTGGTTTAACTCAACAACCAACTGGTTTTCAAAATCAATCTACAACTGGGTTAACTCAACAGCCAACAGGCTTCCAAAATCAATCTACTACTGGCTTAACTCAACAACCAACTGGTCTTATACCATTGAAAACCCAAGGAACTGGTGCTGCTCCATCATTACAACAACAACCTACCGGTCTTGTACCATTAAACACTCAACAAACTGGAACTGCTGGTAACACTTTAGCGCATCAACAAACTGGTGGTCAGCCTTTGCAACAACAACCTACAGGGCTTGTTCCATTGCAAGGTCAAAATACAGGTGGTCAACCATTAAAACAACAACCAACAGGTTTAATCCCAATTAAAAATCAAAATACCGGAGGTGCTCCATTAACTCAACAACCCACTGGTCTTGTTCCACTACGAAATCAACAAACTGGTTCTGCTCCTATTTCAGCTCCAATTCAACAAACACCAACTGGTGGAGCTCCATTAACTCAACAACCTACTGGGTTAGTACCATTAACAACAACTGCAACAGGTTCAGTTGCTTTACAAACACAATTAACAGGTCCAGCTCCATTACAATCTCAAAGAACTGGATTTGGTAATTTTGAGCCTTTAAGACAACAAAAAACTGGTGTTGGTCAAAATAGTTTATTTTTACAAAATTTATTACAACAATCACAACAACAACAGCAACAACAGCAACAACAAATGTTTTCAAGTAATTCATTAAATTATACAACTGAAACAATATCTCCACAAGAAAAACAATTATTTAATAGAATTTTCCAAAATTATGATACAAATAAAAAAGGTTTATTAACTGCAGATGTTTCAGCTGAAATTTTTAGAAAATCAGGTTTAAATCGTTCTGAATTAGAACAAGTTTGGGACTTGGTCACAAGACCAAATCAATCACATCTTGATAAAGAATCATTCCAAACAGGTATGTGGTTAATTTATAAAAGATTAAATGGATTTGAATTACCGGATTTCTTACCAGAATCTTTAAAACCACAAAGTATTAGAATTTTAGATGATGTTAAAAATCAATTGAAAATTAATCCAAATTCAAAAAATTCTAAAAAATCAAGTCATTCTAAAATTGATGGTACAAGATTTAAAAATAATGATGATGAATTTGCTCTATCTTCATCAAGAAATAGAAGAAGAACAACAAAAGCTAATAATGGTGAATCTGGTTCAGTTCAAAATAAACCAAAAGAAAATTTATCAATTGATGAAATCAAGAAACGTATTAGAGAAAAGAAAATTTTGTTAGATGCTTTTGATGCTACAGGATCTGATTTGAAAGAAAAAGAAGTTGACTATGAAAAAGAAGATCAAGAAGCTATATTACGTCTAAAGCAAGAAATTTTATCATTACCAAATACAAATTCTGTTGGAGATGATAAAACATCACAATTAAAACAAAAATTTAATGGATTAACTTCACAAGTTCCAGTCTTAATTAATCAAATCTCTTCAATTGATAATGAAATTACAAGATTAAAATTAGACTTATATAAAGTTAAAAATCCTTCTTTTGTCATTGGAAGTGGTCCAAATGGTGAAGTTACTGAAGCTGATAGACGTAAAGCTAAAAGTAAAGCTTTATTAGCTGCTAAAATGGCTAAATTAACTGGTAAACCAATTGATCCAGAAGTTGAAAATTTAAGTAATGAACAAGGTAAATTAGATGAAGAAGCTTTAAAAATTCAACAAGAGAATAAAAAAAATCAACAAATTATTCGTGATGTCGAAAGTTCAATTAAAGAAATTTCAAGTAATGTCTTGAATTCATTCAGTTCTAAAAATGATCAAGATGGTTATAAAAAATGGGAATTAGGTATTGGGGTTACACCTGAAGTTCAAGAATTAATTAAATCATTTAGAGTTAATGATTTATCAAATAAATTCACAAGATCTTTACAATTAGATTCTTCACCAAGCCCTGCGCCAACTTCACAATATTCATCACCTTCAATTCCACAAGCTTCAGTTCAATCACCTGTTGTTGCATCACCATCCCCAACTCCAACTACAAATACAGTCTCCCCAACTCCAACAAGTGGTTCAGCAAATTATAAGACACCTGAAGAAAGAAAAGCATATATTAGAGAACAAGCTAAAAAGAAGATGAATGAAAGACTTGCTAAATTTGGTATCAATAGAAGCTCTTCACAAAGTTCACCTTCTGTTTCTAAACCTGCTTCACCAGCTCTCCCTGCCTCACAGCCTATCCCACAATCTCAGCAATATCAACCATCATCAGAACCACAACTACAAGCTGAAATTCATCAACCATCTCAACCACCTCAACCAGTTGCTGAACATCAATATCAACAATCAATACAATCACAAGGCCCACCACAAGATGAAGAATCCTCAGATGATGATGATGAAGTTGAATTCCAAAGAATGGAGGAAATTAGAAGATTGAAAAGACTTGAAAGAGATCAAAGATTGGCCCAAATAGATACAGAAGATACTAATCCTACTGAAACTTCATCTACTATTCCTGAACCAGTTCCTGATCCGGTTCCTACAACAGAAGTACCTTCAGAAACCGAGCAACCTAGAAAATATCATGATTCCAATCCTTTTGCATTCAAATAAACAATCCATTGTATAATATAGATATTAAATGTATTTAAAAGTGTTAATTTCGTATTGTTTATCGTTGTCGTATATTATATTAATATTTCGCGTAACTGCAGAGGTCCATGTTTTTTTTAATACCCGAGAGCGTGTTTATAAAGAACACAACACGTCAGAATCTGGAAATCAATAAGTTACAACAACCAAGAAGATCTTTGAATCCAGGTTACAATTCTAGGACAAAATGGCGTCAATACTAGGGAACAACCGTCTTGTGCTTCTTCTTGTGGGTGTTGCCTTCCACTTGTTCTACTTATGGTCCATTTTTGATATTTATTTTGTCAGTCCATTGGTTCATGGTATGGAACCTCAATTGAGTACACCTACACCTCCAGCTAAAAGATTATTCCTCATTGTTGGTGATGGGTTAAGGGCTGATACCACTTTTGATAATATAACACATCCAACTACGGGGAAAACTGGTTATTTGGCACCTTTCTTAAGAGATATTGTTTTAAAAGAAGGTACTTATGGTATATCACATACTAGAATGCCAACAGAATCGAGACCAGGTCATGTTGCTATGATTGCAGGGTTTTATGAAGACGTTAGTGCTGTGACAAAAGGTTGGAAAGAAAATCCAGTTGATTTTGATAGTGTCTTGAATCAAACTAAACATACTTATAGTTTTGGTTCCCCAGATATTTTACCAATGTTTGCAGATGGTGCTTCTGATCCAAATAGAATTGATACTTGGATGTATGGTCATGAATTTGAAGATTTCACACAATCATCAATTGAACTAGATGCTTTTGTTTTCAGACATTTATACGAATTATTTGATAACTCTACAAAAGACAAAGAATTGAAATCACAACTTCATCAAGATCAAACAGTTTTCTTTTTACATTTATTAGGTTGTGACACTGCAGGTCATGGTTATAGACCATATTCAGCTGAATATTACGATAACGTTATCTATATCGATGAACAAGTTGCTAAATTGACTAAAGAAGTTAAAAACTTTTTTGGTGATGATGATACTGCCTTCATTTTCACAGCTGATCATGGTATGAGTGCTTTTGGTTCACATGGTGATGGACACCCGAATAATACAAGAACCCCATTGATCGCATGGGGTGCAGGTTTGAATAAACCAATCTATAATAAAGAACCAGTCTTTGATGATTATACTGAGAATTGGAATTTGGCTAATATCAAGAGAAATGACATTAATCAAGCTGATATCGCTTCATTGATGTCTTATTTGATTGGTGTTAATTATCCTTCAAATTCTGTTGGTGAATTACCTTTGGCTTTCATTAATAGTAAAGAAGAAGACAAATTGAAAGCTTTATATCAAAATGCCTTAAGTATTGTTGAACAATATCATGTTAAAGAACAAGAAATGAAAGAATCTCAATTTTTCTTCAAACCTTACCCAGCTTTTGAAAAGAAATCCATCAAACAATATCATGAAGAAATTGAAGAGCTAATCACTGAAATTGCTAAATTGAAGAAGATTGACGAAGAAAAGGAAGTTGAAGCTATTAAACTGACTGAAGAATTGATGAAGACTACTTTAGATGGGTTATACTACTTGACAACATATAATTGGTTAATGTTGAGATCTATCGTGACTCTTGGTTTCATTGGTTGGATCACATACTCATTTATCATCTTCTTGAGACTTTTTATCATCGAAAAAGATATTCCAACTTCAGTCTCATTCTTGAATTTTGCTGTGTTTTCATCTATTGGTTTAGTTTTCAATTATCTCTTATTTTATCAAAGATCACCATTCAACTTCTATATGTATTTAGCGTTTCCAGTTTTCTTTTGGAGTCAGATTACATCAAAATATGTTCTATTGAAAAATGGTTTACAATCTTTTTTCAAAGGTATTGATCTACTTAACAGGATTTTGATT
Source organism: Hansenula ciferrii (assembly GCF_000313485.1). NCBI lineage: Eukaryota > Fungi > Ascomycota > Saccharomycetes > Phaffomycetales > Wickerhamomycetaceae > Hansenula > Hansenula ciferrii. The sequence continues at coordinate 70,808 of NW_011887617.1, read as the reverse complement.
TTGACTGCTATTATTGGAGTTTATGAAGGTATTGTTTACGGGTTCTTCGAAAGATTTATCTTTACAGCTTTCTTCATTATCTTAGGTTTCTATCCTATCATTTTGGGTGTGAAAGATGTTACCACTTTATCATTCTGGTTAATTACAAATTTGGGAATGAGTACATATACTTTATTTGATGCTGTCAAAACAGAAGACTTGAAACAAATCAATGCTGCTAGTATTTTAATCTTATCAGTCTCTGTTGCTACTTACTACAAAATTTTACAACTTGCAAAACAAAACATCAACTTCCCAAAGATTTCATCCCATACTAAGACTTTAATTTCAGCTCAAATTGGATTAATTGCATTAATGACATTAGTCACCAACAAATCAGCCCTTTCTTTACAGGCTAGAGAAGGTCTCCCAAAAAGTTCACAAGCCCTTGGTTGGATTATTTTTGTTTTGTCATTGATTGTTATCCCATTCCTTCATTATTTGAAACCACACAATGATTATAGAATTAGACTTTTGATTATTTTCCTAACATTTGCACCAACATTCATTATTTTATCTATCTCATTCGAAGCATTATTTTATGTCAATTATTCTTTATTATTATTACAATGGATTAGAATTGAAAGTTCATATTTCCAAAAACAAGGCGCAAAGATTGAGAATTATTCACAATTATTAAGAGTTTCAGTTATCGGATTTTTATATTTACAAGTTGCATTCTTTGGTTGTGGTAACGTTGCAAGTATTTCATCATTCTCCTTAGACTCTGTCTATAGGTTGATGCCAATCTTTGATCCTTTCCCAATGGGTGCATTGTTAATGTTAAAATTAATCATTCCATATGTATTATTGTCTACTGCATTAGGTGTTTTGAATGTTAAATTAGGTATCAAACCATACACAATCTCAACATTGATCATTTCCACAAGTGATATTTTGTCATTAAATTTCTTCTTTCTACTTAAAACTGAAGGTTCTTGGTTAGATATTGGTGTTACAATTTCAAATTATTGTTTGGCTATCTTATCAAGTTTATTCATGTTAATTTTGGAAATCATTAGTCATATTCTACTTAAAAATGTTGAATATTATGACCAACCTCAAATTCCAGCTGAAGCAAAAGATAAATAGATGTATATAGAAATTGAACTTAAGTTATTGGATTATTCAATAATGTAGTTGTATAAATTCTCATCTCATCTTGGTGCGGGGCTTGATAACCATACCAGAAGGGGATCTCTTATCGGTAGTATACTCAAAATACCACACATAAAAGTAAACATTTGCCAGATCTACTCTTCAATATTCAAACAGCTGGTATATCAATGGGTGAAACAACAACAGTGCTATTGTGAGTAATATACTCGATATCGTTAACATATCCCAGGCTCAAAATATTAATATTGTCAGTGTTTATGGTACTTTGGCCTCCTACGAAAAACTATATGAAGTGTTACAAGTTTCAAAAGACACTAATCAGTACAAGATCACTCACTTTGGTTCAGCCATCTTAAAAGACTATAAAAAGTACAATGTATTGAATGAGGTATATCCTGGAGTTATAAAGTCAAAAGGTGGCGACGTTTTTGGTTCTTTGATATATGGATTGACCCCGAAAGATTTTGAATTGCTTGATGAATACGAAGGTGATGAATATGAAAGAAATAAAGCTAAGGTTATCTTTGAGGATAAACTAATTGATATTCAGTTTTATGAATGGATTGATGATCATTCGAAGTTGGTTCCACATATACAACTACAATGAAATGCATATTATAGATATAAATTACATTAAGATCACATTAAAAAGGTATTTAAATCATTGTTATAAAGTTTGATAAACTCTCTTTTTAGATTGCTTGTCGACTTGTTCTCTATTTTCATATTCATCAATGAATTCTGTGTTATGTGTCAAATTCCATTGATTTTGCAAAAATCTCAACCCTTGAATATTGAAACCTAATTCACTGGAGTTTTCTTTCAATTGAGCTCTTAATTGGGATTTGACATTAGTTATTTGTCTCTTTGTACCTTCATCTCTCATACTATTCAACTCGTGTAAATTGGATCTTATCAAAAAAAATAATACACGACAAATGATGGCTAAATGTTGTCTCAATATAGCATTAGTCTTGGTCCATCTTTCAATAATCTTGAAGAATTTGAGCACAAATGAGAATGGTAAGACTAAAAGAGCATCTTCCAATTGTGATGGTCTGATTTTCAATAGAGTTTCCAGTATATGATCTGAACCTGATTTATTCATTGCTTGTAATAATGCATCTTTAGTAGGTTTTATTGGCTGATCACCAGCTTTAGTTTTTAACCATTTTTTATATTCAGCTTGGTATTTTTCTTCTTCTTCAATATCCTTGTAACCAATTTCTAAAGCTTCCAAAAGTTTTTCACCAGCTTTTAAGGTTTCTAAAGTTTGTTGATTGACACCAGTTGCTTCATCTTTTTCCTCTTCTTCGTCATCATCTTTCTTAACTTCATCTTCTCCTTCAAGAGAAGATAATAAAGTATTTTCATATAACTCATCCATTTCTTTTTCCTTTTCTTCTTCGATGAAAACTTGATCTTCTGTTTCTTCCCAAATTCTAATACTATGATCATGAGATGTGGAAACAACAAATGAACCATCAGTTGCAACAGCTATACTCCAAATTTGTGATTGATGTGCACTTAATTTTTGAATACATTCAAATTTATCACCATCCCAATATTTCAAAAGACCATCTTTACCGGCACTAAAGAAGTTATGAGAATCTGGTAAGAATTTAACATTCATAATTGAATCTTGATGACCAAAAATTGATTTATGACAATCACCAAAATCTAAACCCCAAATCTTGATATTTTTATCGGCTGATGATGTGATGATTAATTTGGAGTCATCTGCAATATCCAATGATAAAACTGGTAATTTATGACCATATAAACTTAAGTAAAATTTCAATGTATCATAAAAGAAAACTTTAACTGTGTTGTCTAATAATGAAACAGCTAAATATTTTTTATCTGGTGATATCTTCAAAGCTAAAATGTCATCATTCAATTCTAAAGTTTTATCGTGGAAAATCTTCATTCTAGAAGATTTTACAACTGTTCCTGGAGTAACTTCATCTTCAATCTTGAAATTCCAGAATTTAACAGTTTTATCTTGAGAACCAGTAACCATTGATCTACCATCTGGGGTCAGATCTAAGGACCAAATAGCACCTTCGTGTGCTTCAATAGTATCAAGTAAAGTTGAACTTGCAAGATCATATAATTCAACTTCACCAGTCTTTGTACCAACGACGATTAATGATCCACCAGGTAAGAATTTGGTTGTTAATGCATAACCACATTCAAATGTTCTTATACAATTATTGGTCTTAGTATTCCATATTTTCAATAACCCATTAGATGCGGTGGCTAGTAATTTGTTATTATCACTTATGTCTAAAGATCTAATATCTGTTCTATGACCTTGTAATTCCACTGTGTATGATTTGACAGGTGGTGATACTTCTTTATTTGTATATGCAATAGTATAGTATTCTAATGTGTTATTTGACGATGAAACTAAAAGCTCTAATTTAGAACTGTTTGTTGATGCCCATGTGGCACTTTTAACTTTATATATAGATCTTAAAACAGTGAATGGTTGAATTAGCATGTTAACTTCAGATTCTTTGATTGCAATTTCAATTTCTTCTTCGTCATGACCTTTTTCTTTTAATCTTTTTTCTCTCTTTTTGGTAGCTTTCGCTATTTCATCAGTGGTTCTAACTCTAAAAATTTCAATAGTTCTATCGGAATTTTGAATGTAGAAATAAGTATTTGAACCGGCTTTATTGAATGAGATTTCTTCACCTCTTGATTTACTTTGTTTTTCGAAAATACCACGTTCTTTCAATTTGTTATCTTCAGATGATAAATCTAATTTCCATACTTTGACTTGATTTTCAGCACCTGTTGTTATAAGTATATCATCAATAAGACCCAATCCCCAACATTCACCAGTATGAGCAACGTGAGTTTCGATACTTTGTTGTGTTTTCAAATCCCAAACTTTGATAAGACCATCTTTTGAAGTACTGACTAACCATTCTTCGTTAAACCATAAACCGGTGATTTGATCTTTATGACTTCTTAATTTGAATAAACCAACTTCACCAACTAAATCCCAAAAAATGATATTTGAATCTTTTGAACCTGAAATCAGTCTAGTACCTTCTGCATCAAATTTCAATAATGTGATTGCAGATTTGTGACCTTGAAAATTGATTAAAACAGTACCTGAGATTAAATCCCAAATCTTGATTGAACCATCTTCATAACCAACACCTAAAAGATTTGTATCTTGGTGTAGCTCAACAAATGTGATTTCAGCTGGCTTACCTAACTTAGAGTCAGATGCACCTGGAGCTAATCCATCTCTAAGCTTCTTTACTAATTCACCAGTTTTGACATCCCAGATTAAGATTTCTTCTAAACCTGCAGTAATAGCTTGACCTGCACTAGTTTTATTTGAAGGTGGAATCCATATGACATTGGACTTTGAGGAGATCACACCAAAACAACTCAGTTGTTCATATCTTTGATATGATTTAACCATTATAACAAATCTTTACTCGACAAAATTTCTTCACTCAAGTTCAAGTTTGGTATTTCCAATTGTTTTCTATATAAATATGAAGAAATCTAAAATTTTTTTTTCTATGCGATGAGATTATGTCATCAAAAAATCAGCCTGGCCGAACCGAAAACATAAACTACATACATTTAACAAAAAACAATAATACATTCATTTTAAAAAATTAAAGTAGAAATTAAATAGGTTAATCATGATCATTTGTTTTGCTCAACAGATTTTGAGATACCAATACCTTGGATTCTTTGATTATGAGCATTACTTGGAACCCATTTTCTAACACTTCTAATCTCATCTGATGAATAACCAGGGATACGAATATTCCAATTCTTTTCTAAATGTAATTGAACATCTTTGACATCTAAGTTTTCAGATTTTCTATGTTTAGCTAAGCGACAGGCGAATCCAGTAACATTGGTAACAAATTCATCTGCAAGATCTAATAATAATTCTTCAACATCACCATCAATTGTGGTTTCACCATCACCTTCATCAGCACCAACCGTTTTGACAAGTTCACTTAATTTACGTTTAGATAAAACTCTATCACTTTGCATTTCATATGGTGGCAACTTCATAATAGCAGGAGTTGTTAAGGCAGGAGCTGAAATACCTTGACCACCAGTCAAACTTGGACGATTTTGATTGAATGCAACAGCTGTTGGTGGTTTAACATTAATTTGATTTGGAATTGGCATTGAAGGAACTGCTGTTTTGAAAACATTGGCAGCTTGTGCAGGGTTGACAATATTACCATTAGCACTATTTGGTCTAGCAGCAGCATTGACATTAGTCACAGGTGTATTAGGAGAAGCTGAACGACCTTGAGCTGCAACACCACCTACACCTGTTCCAATATTGGCTCCAACTTGTGGTTGTGGAGTACCTGTACGGGATTGTAAATTACTTCTAGCTTGTTGCGCTTGTTGTTGATTCAATCCTAATGGTACATTTGGGTTGTTTTGAACTGGAATCTGAGGTTGTCCTTGTTGTGGTAATGATGTTTGTCCTATAGTAGCTTGAGCTTGGATTTGTGGTTGTTGTTGTTGTTGCTGTTGTGTATAAGGTTTTGGGATTTGTTGTTGTTGTGTTTGTGGTGTTTGTGATTGGGATAAAACTCTTTGTTGATTTTGGATAGCTTGAGCTTGTGTGTTATTTTGTTGTTGGTTAAGCTGTGGGGATTGCTGTTGGTTAAATTGGAAATTATTATTGTTGCCATTATTTTGTAAATTTTGAGCTTGATTTTGTTGGATCATTGGTGAATTATTTTGCAAATTGGTATTATTACCTTGTTGGGCTTGTTGTTGATTTTGAATAGCATTCTGACCAATGGAAGGACTTTGAATTTGATTAGCTGAATTATCAACAGCACTTTGAGATCTGGATTGGTTTTGAAAATTTTGTTGTTGTTGCTGTTGTTGTTGTTGCTTTAAAGCCAGTTGTTGTTTCTGTATTTGCTGAGATAAATTAATAGCAGCTGTTTTATAAGTATTGAAACGAGTTTTCAGAACTTGTTCTTGTTGTAACAGGTTTTGCATTTGCTCTGGAGTTAAATTACCACTTTTCTTCTTATCGTCAACAGCTTTCAAGTTCTTTTGAAATTCTCCTAGTACGATTTTAACTTGTTGCAGCTGTTGATATGGATTTTTTGGTGGTACCTGAGGATTAGGTGTATTACCATTACCACTACCACCACCACCAGGTTGTGGATTGTTACCACTTGTTGCTTGAGCCATTGGGCTTGGAGATGCAGTTTGACCATTATTGTTTAAAGCGGCTGTCTGTTGTGGAATAGCTTGTTGTTGAGGTACAGGTGATTGTTGACTAGAGCTTCTTTGATTCAATTGTTGTTGTTGAACTTGATTTAATTGTGGTGATTGGATTGATGTTTGTGAACTACTTTGTGGATATAGATTTATTGTAGCTTCAGTTAGAGGTTGAGGTTGAGACTGGGTTTGTGGTTGAGTTCGTGGTGTTGGAGTAGTTTGTGTTTGAGGTGTCCCACCTTGTGAATTACTCAATCTTTGTTGTTGACTTTGATATTGAACCAAGATATGTTTGATTCTTTGGGCTTTCTTTAAGCGTTCTTGACCAGCTGGAGTATCTAGACCTAATTTCTTAGCTTCAGTGAACTCTATATTACATTGTTTCACCAACTGTTGAATCTGACCAGGTTGGAAAGTCACAGGTGGCCTAGCTTGAGGTTGACCTTGTTGTTGTTGTTGATTTGGCTGTTGATTCATATTTGGATGAAATATATCTCTATATCAAAATAAACAGCACCACTTCAATTGTTGACTTTTATTATGACCTAAATCTCACAGAAAAGTTTATTCTTGATGGTTATTCGCAGCAGGAATTACCTAGTATTGATTCCTTGATGAAATACCGACTCTTTGTTGTGATTCTGAAGCTATTTATATATGCAAGAGTTGAATACAACAAATGCTCAAGTTCAAGCTTTATTTATTACTATCGCGTCGCGAATTTATAGTTGCGCTCTCAGTAGGGTTACACTTTGTGGATTCGATCGCGGGTACATAAGTATTAAGCTCATCTACAACATCTTAAATCATTAAAAGTTAATCAGAGAAGTACCTTATATATGTATTAATTTATGTGACTTTGTGGTGTGTTATCATGGGGCTGACTCCTGTGCGTATAAGCCTGTATATATTTGTTTTCTGAAGGTGGCCTCTAGATTCATATGTGGTAAAAGTAAATCCCTTTCTGTAACTCTTCAATTACCTTCTTTAATATACTCCACAAAAGAATCAATAATACTAGGCCATGCTGCTGTTTCATCATAGTTTTTCAATTCTGGATCTTTTTCGTAGTCTTGTAAGAATACAAAGAACATGTTCCAAGTATCTTTACTTATGGCTTGCTTCCATTCAACGTTCAAAAATTCTATCCATTTATCGATTTTAGTACCGTAAGCAGGTGCTAATAAAAGTCTCCAATAGTCTTCTGCAGTTTCCAATGCTATCAAGTTTTGTTAGTTTCATGTTTAAATGTAGCCCTTGGTAAATGTATACTCACGTAAAGTTCTTTGTCCTTCATCCAGTGAATATTTAAAAGTGAATTCATAAACTTTCTTCAAATAATCAACATTATCAATCAATTGTTTCTCTAGAAGTTTAAGGTGTTTCTTCATATCTTCAATTGATTCAGCACTAAGAGCATAATGTTAGTAATGTCACATTAATAAACTACTGTTCAACATACTGTATTGATTGCCATTTCAAAACAAAATTTTGTCTTTTAAAGACACCAGCAGAAGGTGATTCCAAAAATTCTGCCAATGCAAGTGCCACTCTATCTTCTGGTTCATATCCTAAATCATCAATATAGCTTAAGGTACCGTCAACATCTATTATATCCTTTTCTGCGTCTTTATACTTATCGAAAATTTGTGTCAACTTCTTATTATCTTTACGATTTGGGGAGGCCTGATAAGACAGGTATTCATTGATTGCCAGTTCTAGATCATAATTGGAACTTTTCAAAAATTGGTCAGCTATAGCTGATGTTGTATCTGTGAAATCAATGAATTGGTCTCTCAATTGTCTTTTCAACTGTTGACATTAATAGTTAGTAAGTCAGTTATAAACCACTGAGAAAAACTCAATCATTACATACATTTCTTGACATTATATATCGTCTCTTTTGCACACTATGTCTTAAGCTCAACAGAGGTCACTTTTATGGCTGAAGTCTCGAAGTTTGTGAATTGTGACAATATTGAATTTGATGATTGTTCAAAATCAATTTTGATGTCTTTTCCAAAAAAAATTCGTGATGTTTTTGTTGTTTTGATTTCGCTTTTAAACCACAACAAAAGCTCATCACCATACAAGCAAAACAGCCGCTGAGTTCAAATTGTTGATTGTTTTTTGTTTTGCTACTTGGGTTTCTGTCTTTATGATCAAATAAGATGCTTCTCAACAAGTCACATTTCCAGAAAGTTTTCCCGCTGCCAGAAATACCCACAGATAACGATACTGATCTGGCTTCAAACTGGTTGTTGAATCACGAGCATAAGGAACCAACTACGCGTGTGAAAACTGCTCTAAAGAATGTGCTAGCCTCGGGTGCCCTATGGCCTATAATATTACAATACATTGAACAGATGAGGTCTCAAATATTGGCGCTGGATTTCGAAAATGTTCGTCAAGTTGAACGTACAAGAAGATTCTTTATGTTCCCATTACATTTCATCACATTAGAAGATTATGAAGCTAACCAATTCTTACGTGCCTTGGACTCTCTCTTGAGATTCAAAAGTGGGAAATTTGCACTAGATGATAAGTTTTTTTCTGAATCAATAGGTCTAGATACTACTGAATATGATAATTTACAAACTGAGAAATCATTAGTCGAACAAATTAAACAACATGCTGGTATATGGAATGTTAGTTTTGCTGAGAAATATGAAGAGATTGATCTCTCTCAAAAAGAACTTGTTTCACTAAGGATAAATGAAATATTAGATATAGTGAAAAGTTATCCAGAATCAATACCTGCATTGAATGATATTCGTCAATTTCTAGATCCATCACAACGGCTACAATTGGTTAATGAATTTACAAAAAATTGCAATAGATATCTTTTACATGCTGGGTCTAATACTGATGATATAATATTATGTTATATTTCAACAATCAGATCATTTTTAATTGTTGACCCAAGAGGTGTTCTCTTGGACAATGCTTCTAGACCTATAAGAAGATACCTCAAAGACCGATCAGATACAATTCCATTGATAGTTGATGCTTTAATGAACCCTAGAAAAGAAAATAAGTTATCTGTTCTTGCAGATGAGCTCAAAATGGTAACACAGATTCCTGTAAATGATTTACATTTACGTTGGTACCCAGATCCTATTGATGCACTTCCAGATTTCAAAAAACAAGATATAATAGAATCACTAATATCCATATTTGACACTAAAGAGGTGTTTGTTACTGAATTTTCTCATGTTTTTGCTGATGAATTATTATCCTTGAAATCTTTTCAATTTTATGAAACTTCAAGGAAATTGGATTTACTTAAAAGTAAATTTGGTGAAGGTGAATTTAATAACTTAGATGTTATGATTCGAGATATTTTGGATAGTAAACTGACAGATCACAAAGCACATACTTTGGATCGAAGTATTTCTAGAGATGTTCAATTTACCATCCTATCCTATATGTATTGGCCAGATCTTCCAGAAGATGAATTTCAAGTTCCAGAGAGTATAAAACCAACCTTGAAACAATTTGAAGACCAATTCCGTATAATAAGGCCAGGGAGAAAAATGAAGCAAACAAAGTTAGGTTCTGCAACGGTTCAACTTCAACTGGATAATAAAACTTTGAAATTTGAAGTTTCGCCTCCTGAAGCTGCGATTATAAGCTTGTTTCATAATTCATCAGGTTTAAGTTTGGACCATGTATCTTCTTCTTTGAAAATGGGTACTGAATTAGCTGAAAAATCACTTTCATATTGGGTTGATCAGTCTGTTCTTAAGTTTGAGGATGGTTTATATCATGTGTTAGAAAATCAAAAAGATTATCCGCCAGCTAATAATCATAATAAAGTAATCCCTGAGACCAAAGCTTCAAAATCAACAGAAATAAATACCAACTATTGGCCATTTGTTAAAGGTATGCTTGAAAATTTGGAAGCTTTATCAGCTGAAAGAATTTATTCATTTTTAAAGTTGTCCTTTTCAACTGAAAAAACTTTTGGTCAATCACCTACAGATGTTAGAGATCAACTAAATACCTGGGTGACTGAAGACAGGCTAGACTTGGAAGATGGACAATATAAACTTAAAAATTTCAAATGAGCTAATCATTTTGAGGATACCAGCTATATATTCATATGAATTTATGACAAATATACGAGCATGAACCCCAGATCGCATGTATGTAGTTTTATTTTCAATTTAGCGTAAAAAATATATAATCGTTCGTTTACAGATTGTTTAATCAATAAAATATAACAATAAATATACGTTCATTAATAATAACTTTTAATTAATTGGTCCTAAAAGTTTGTTTTTTTAAAGTTTGTTTCCTATATGTATCATTAATATTAGGGGGAACAAACACTATCTATACCTTACCTAAAACCCTACCATACTGTTGTTCAACTTCATGAACCAACTGTTGTAAACCAACAATGACAAATTGATGAGTGATACCAGGAAACCTTTGTCTATGGAGACCAAACCATTCTAATGGTGGTGTTGCATCACCTAAATCTCTCAATTGTGGAGCTTCGATAATTGGTGGTTCTAATGCAACATATTTATACTTATCTTCAAGCTCAACATCTTTCAGTTTTTCTTCAATGTTAACATCTTCATAAATAGGAACGCTAGTTCTTCTTGTATTTGCTCCTTTTGGTAAACGTGATGAAAATGCTCTAGCATGTGTAGCCCACATTTCTCTAATAAAGGTCACTGAACCTAAATTCCAGCGAACATCAACCTTACCACCAAATGCACTTCTGAACTTGTATTCAATGATGTTACTCTTAGGTAATTGCCAGGTTTGCATAGCACTTTCCAAAGATGGGAACACAAAAATACCACCACCTCTTGCAGCAGCAGTGTGAAGAATATATTTATCTATACTCATCAAATTCAATTCTTCTTCCGGTAATTGTTTCTTGAAACTGGATAATGCCACAGAAGTATTGTGTAATTGTAATTTCATATCTGTAACAACTGATTCATTTTGAGTCTGTTGTTCAAAATGAGCAGTCATACCACCAATGTCAATGATTAAAACTTGAGAATCAAGAAGTGAACCTGGATAAACATGGAGTAACAGCTTACCAAAATTAACGTCCAATTCAGTTCTCAATGTGGCAATAACATTCAAAATATCCAATGTCTTTTTATCATTATTTATATATTTTTTGGAAGAATTCAAATCTTCCTTATAAAGTCTTTTGTTATCTTGACGAATACGTGAGATGGTATTGTAGATATCTAAGATGTTTGATGCAGCTAATGCAGTAGTAAATATCTCAACAGAACCACACATCACACTTGCAACAAGTTTGTCTTTCAACAGTTTAGTGGAATCAATTTGATTGTAAACTGTTATATAGGACTTCAACATACGTGAGATGAGGAAAACATTATAATCAAAAGATGCCTTCGCCTCTATTGACTCAAACCCAAATGACAATAACACCAGAGGTATACCTAGTAAGTCACCCTCCAATGACCATTGGATTACAGAATGTACTCTGATATCATGAACTGTCAAAAATCCTGAAAGTCTACCTTCTGAGCTTAAAGACAACGTATCAAATCCAAGCGCCATACTTTGCTCCCAATTGGTTTTTTTTCTTGAAGCAGCCCAAAATCTATCTAAGTCCAAGCTTAGTACACCTAAAGATTGACCTAAATCAACTTCACATTTAACATTTGAAATTGTAAAGTTGAAATTCCATGGAACTGCACCTGTTGATGATACTTTTTGAAATCTTGAGACAATATTCTCATCTCTGATACTATCAACAGCTGATTTGGAAGAGTATATGCTATCATTTGAGTCTGAAATAGTTTCTTCTGGAGTCCAAAGATCCTTGAACAAATTAACATCTTGTAGCTGTTTGAGGTTGATATAAGATGATACATTATCAACTTTACCAGCGGCATATACCTTAAGTTTATCAGGACCTGCCACTAAAACTGTAGCTAGCATTTCATCAACTAAAACGGAAGCACTGATTTCTCTGGAGTAAATATGTTGTAATGAAGCACTAACATTTCCTGATTTCAAGGTACCAGATAGAAGTTCAGAGTCATCAGTATCATTAGTTCCCAGTCTAATGTCAATACCACCAATTCCAACAACAGCTTGAACTTTTGCTGAAGGTTCACAGCTTAAGCTCAATTCTTGCTTGTCAACGTGTATAGCAAGATTTATATGGAAATTAGCAAGTACTTTCAAGAGTTCTGTATCTTTCATTAACGGGTTTGATTGTCCCACCTTTTCCACAGGTGCACTTGATTGTGAATGTTGACCAAGGCGTTTAACTGAACTCCATATATCAGACAGCACAGGAACACAAGTAGAATAAAGTTTATTACTTGAAGATGATGTGAATACTTCAAAGTCGATATGGTGATCTTTGAGTCCTGATGTCTTTGAATATTCAGCAGCAATTTTAACAGCTGGGGTTCTTAGTTCAAATGATGGTGCATAGGTATCTTCTAAGGACTCGAACTCATCATACTTGTACAGTTTTACCACACCTCCAGCGAAGTTCATGATACAACTAATAGAAGTGACATCTGATGGTATCTTGTAGGTTTCTTGAAATGAGGTAGCTGGCTCTGGTACTGGTGGTTTTGGATATGTTCTTATGTTCTTTTTCAAAGCCTCAATAGTACTTACAGCTTTTAATGTTTTTTCCAATAAAACAATTGATGATGACACAAACTTGACATCGAGCTCCTCACCTGTAACTCTTAGCATGATATCCTTTTTATTGTCATTTTTCTTGATTGCGTACATGACTTGCATATTTGGTAAAAACGCTCTATTAGGACTTGAAATTTCATTTGAAGCACTGAAAAAGTCGGATGTATTTTTTCCATTTGCGATAGAAACATAAGCATGAACTAAAGACAATTTTCCAACTGTATCCTCAGTTATAACAAACACCTTTTCACACCCAGCTATCACCCCGGGATATTCCTCTGATGGTTCGTCAAACATAAATCCAACACAGAAATTGTAAAATAACATATGAACTGCATGAAATTGACTTTGAAAGTTATACCCTCCGTCAGTTTTGACCTTTTCCTTGTTATTAGCCTTTGCTGGCATCAGTGTTGAGAAGGCAAATCTAAAATCATTTAAAAGCTCAATAATCACGGATATAGTTTGAGGATGGAGCATCATCCGGCAATAGTTGGACTCAATTTCAAGAGTTTGAAGAAGTTGCTCCTCTAATCTGACGTTAAAGACCTTTAATGCAATATTCAAATCTAGTATATTGGAAATAGCTTGACTAATTGTGTTCTTTTCCAGATCGAGCTTTAAGCTCTCAATTTTGAAATCACCAAAAGGTTTTGATTTGAGGGCTTGGCCATTGAAAATGTCATAATCACTAAATGAGCTAGAAAGTCCATTAATATCCAATCTAGCAGTGGATCTATGTGCTTGAATCGCAAGTTTAATCACTGAACTATCGAATTTGATTCTCTTCAAAATGGTGTCACCCGTATCACTCTTCCTGTCTTGTGAATGTGAGCTATGTTCGTCATCCTTGAACTGATTCAAGCACCTTTGAATTTTATCAGCAGATAAATAAAGATCATTCAAGTCGTTTTTTATTGATTTTAGGTGTCTCAAAAAGTCCAACACCACGACATTTGTATCTTGAGAATCAATCATTAATTCAACGAGTTTAGTATCCTCATCCAAGATTGATTTTATTATAGCACCAAAATTCGTCACATCAATGTCCAAAACTTTATGACTCTTCAACTTCAAGTTCATGGCAGCTTTCCGGATTATATTAGGAGCAATGAGGACTTTTTTAGCGTAAGAAAGCTTACTCTCATAGCCTTGTATAGAACCTGAGACACACAGTGGTGATAGAGCGCGGGTTCTCCAGTTAACATCTTCAATCTTGATCTTCAAAACAATTGAAGAGAGAGTGTCTATAAATGAGTCTTTTTTATCAGCAATAATATTAGCGGATTCAGTAGAAGGTCCCTCTTTATGCTTTTCCAATAGCATACTTAAATTTTCAATACTGTCTTTGACATCAACTGCAAGCTGGACATAAACATCGGTATCTTGATCAATACTTAACGTCATTGAGGACACTGCAATATCAACAAGCTTTGGACCACACTTGATATCGCTTGCACTAGAAAAGTTTATTCTTGTGCTTCCTTGCGTGTAGGATGCTCCTTTTATTCCCATGGATAAAATATCAATAGAAAACATTTGTGATGAAAGCACTAAAGTGAAATCATTATTAGCTGTCTCATTAAAAATCATCAAACTGGAGCAGAAATCATTACCCTTAATAGCACATCCAACATCAAAGCAATCAACTCTCAAATCATAATTTTCTACCAAAAGGGCAACTTGGTTAATCTCTTTCGCAATTGGCGCATCTAGTGTCTCAGTGGCTTTATTTCTTTCTTTGCCAGGTATAATCTTTTCAAACTTTTTGAAGGCAAACAATAACTGTGATAATCTTCCCTTGATAGAAGAAACTTTCACACTTAAGCAGCTGGAAATGCTATTGAGATTTTGATTCAAGCTTATAAATTCTGTAAATGATTTGCTTCCCGAAATTTCAAGAAAGTCTAAATCAACGTAATTTCTATCACCAGCTTCTGTATCTACTAGTAATGAGATTTCTTGCACTGATAATTCAGATACAGAGTTTAAATTTGGCTCTTGAGAACTTTTTGAAAACACATGTCTGAAGACATAAGAATGATCAATATCTTCAAACTCCCATGTCCTCCAGCTTGAAAATACTTTAACAACTTCTTCCAATGCTGTATCAGGAGCTTCAACGTTTTGGTCTAGGAACATTTTTTGATGTTCCTCGATCCACTGGGGGTCAAGATTTTCATAGATATGTTTTAAACGAATCATCACCTTCCAACTGTCATTTCCTCTTATATGCTGTCTTGAGTGTCTGATAATATAAGCTGGTCTTGTAAGTACAGCCGGATCGTGCTCAACTTTGAAAATTGTACTAGCTAATGTGATCTGGTATAGTAACTCCACCTCTGCTTTTTTTGAGCACTTTTTGATTCCTTCCAACTTTTTGGAAATTTCACCAGCCATTGTTAAGAATTTTCCAGCATAATCAACCATCCAATCTAGTTTTCCCTCTTGTATATTGACATCAATCTTCCTCAATGATAACGAATTTGTTTTCTTTTTATCCTTGTTTAGCCAAAGCTCAAGATCATATATGCTTAACTCCAATGGAATAATAGTATTGGCTCCAGCTTCATTTAAAGTTATTAAAATTGACATTATATTAAGTGCCATAACTATCTCTTCTTCATTATCTAAAGTGTTTGTTACCGAGCAAACCAACGAAGGGTTATCAACAGTCAAGTTCAAATGTTCTGTCTTCAAAGATGGTTCAAAGTTGTGATTCCATTCAAAATTTCCAAAATTAAAATTCACCCTTGGTGTCAAGAACCTTATATTTTTAACAGTTGGTTCTTTATTTCTTGAAATGAATAATTTTTTTAAAACTGTTATATGAAGATCATCCAAAACAGCACTCATTGATCTCGTTAAGAATTTCTCAGCAAAGCACAAAAAAACAAGAATGGAAGATGGTGAAGCTGTTATATCTATATCACCAAAATTCAATATGAAGTTATCATATTCAAACCTAGAATCTGCTTTGTATTGAGGAGCAAAATTTTCATCTCTATAATTTGATGTCACCTTAATATTTGCACCTGCCACAGTATCAGCATAATTTTTTGCAGTTGATAATGTCGTAGCTCTAGGTGTTTGTGCAGGAAGAAACTCCGAATTGAAATCTTGAAAAAAATTCAATTCCTCTTCGCTTGGATATTTCGAAGATAAACTTGAATTATAACTGTCCACGTCTTCTTCTTCGAGGCCAAGGTCCTCAAATATTAGATCAACTGAATTTCTAGTAAGTGGGGCTGGACAGTCAGGAATGGAGTAGCTTGGGGTTATCGAGCCAAAAGATGAGTTATATTCGTAATCCCTCAACTCTTCTTTCAAGAAAAAGGGAACCCTGTGAAAAGGACCATCTTGTAATGCAGTATGTGTGTCATGCTTTGCTCTTTGATTGTAGAAATCCTTAATTTGTGTGAAGTTTGTGAATCTGAGAGAAGTCTGAGCTTCAAAGCTGGCTTTATTTGTCATTTTGTCCTGAACATTAATGAAAATATTCTCTATATCAGCAGAGATGCGCTCTGTGTAACGCGGATTGGTGATGTCTATGAAAAAGAAATTAACTTTCGATAGTTCAATATTCACAATTGATTCTATATCAGGATCTTCCAGTTGAATGGCAATCTTTGGTGCAATTAAAGATACAGATGTTGTATCATTTATCTCTGGTTCGTCAATTAACAGACTGTTTTCCAAGTTCTTATAACCAAAACCTAATTTAACAAGTGAGGACATCAATCCTTCCAAAGCTTGAGCTTTCCCACAAAATTCAACGTTACCTGGCTCCAAATCCCATTTACAAAAATACTTGATCTCATCTGGAGGCAAACCAAACATTCTATGGCCATGTATAGCAAGTCCATCGACGAAAATGTCGTGTTCCTTCAAGGTTTCGTACCCAGTCATGTCTAAGACAGTACTTGGATCACAAGAATCAATATATACACCTTTCACTGGAGTTATATCAGCTTCAAAATCCATATAATAGTTGGTAAACCTCAAGTCCATGTTCAATGTATTGAAATATAGTGAAACATTGGAGGAACTGTCATAAATATTAGAAGGTAAAACTAAGCAACCCTCTTCCACGTCAAACGAGAAATGGACGTCCTCTTCATTTTCAGTTCTTTTGAAATTTTTCTCTTTGGTCTTCTCTTCATTATGACTAATACTTGAAGTTTCTGGTTTTTCGTCATGAAGCTCCTGTGTATATTCTTCAAGAGTTCTGAACCTGGTGAAATCCCCAAAATAATTTTCTTTTATACTCAAGATATATTTAACAACAAACCCATAGCATTCCAGCACCATTTTTTTACCTTTACAAGCAATCACAATGGTATCCACAAAATCCAATCCGACTTCAGAATGATATGTATAAGATCCATCAATGGTAAAATCTTTGGATCTTCCAACTTCTTTAAACTTCAAAAAATTGTTCAACGTGTGCCAAGGTGGAGTATCCATCACCATTGACAGCTCAGGTGTAGCTAAATTGAATGAAATTGTACTAACTTTCCTCAGTACTGCTTCCAATGGTATATTAACATTTATATCCAGTTGTTCACCTTGAAATGATAGATAACAATTGTCATTGAAATCCAATGGATTATTGATGATATTTGCATCATTGACATTCATATAAATAGCATATTTTGAAACTTTCCAATCAATAATGTAAGTGAATGGGCGAAATAGCTCATATGGAGTTGCAGGGCCCGATGAAAAATCTGTGAACATATCAGATAATAATGTAATATGTTCTCTCAAAAAGAAAGTATCAACTTCTTTTGATTCATTAAGAAAGACCCAAATTGCATGACCATTCCATTTCAATGGATAGCCGATGTTTGCGTTAATTTGATGTTCTTTACATCTAAGCATAATGTCATGATTGACACTTGATCTGACTTCTAAATTCAACATAGACATATTTAATCTGTTATCATAACCATTCTTTGAAGCTACCAGACCCACAGTAGTTGTAATAGTAGAATTCTTATCCATTTTCAATTCAATCCAGCCAAAAGGCCTTTTTGTATCTGGAGCATCTTTTGTAGCTTCAGCGTATTCCTCATTCTTACTAAATTCTCTAATTGGAACTCTGATGATAGCTTCGTCCATTATCTCCACAGCCATCTGATATTGTGTATACATTCTTTGTTTACCAGGTTTTAATCTTCCCTGTGGTGTACCGTCCCGACATATGGTAGGATATAGCATCTGATGCAGTGAATGTCTTTGTCTTTCAGCCCATGGGCCGTAAAAAATTGTAGAGCCGTATAATTGGACATTTAATCCAAACTTTGGTGCAGAACCGCCATTACCAACATCTAGTCCTTCCTGAGGATTTGATGGTATGGCTTCTTCTGGAACAGCACCGGGTATATCATAGTAATATTGTATTATAGCAGAATCACAATCCAATAAATTTGTATATTTACCATATTCCAGCTCTCTTTCTTTAACATTTGTAATGGAATTGGAGTCATTATCAAGATACTGTGCTAAACCTCTCCATTCCGCATGTTCATCTTCTGGTTTCTTCTTACGTTCATAAAACTTCCATAATTTGATTAATGAGCGGTATAATATCCATCTATTAGCATATTTCTTCTTATTTGGTTTTTGTTTATAAAATATTCCTGAATGCTCTTTTGAATTTTCTTGAAATGATATATTAGGTTTCAAAAATACCTGAAATTTCTCAAAATTGACTTTAAAGGACTGACGACAATCATCTAATGAATTATCAGACCTGAGAAAATCCATTATACCATCAGCGGATGAATATGACATCACAAGAATAGCCTGTGTTGTTTTATTACCAGCAACAATGGCACCCTTATTGATTTTGACTTGTATCGGTAATATCTTGGCCATGAATGATGAGCTTGGTTTACTAATCTCTGGATCATCTGAATTTACCGTAGTATTATCACTAGCTGAGTTAGAAAAAACATCATAATGCTCCTTTTCAGTTTGAGACTGTTGACCATTGTTATTATTGGTATTATTTTGACTTGATAATGTATTTAAAACGTTATCATATGAAACGGTTCTATTATATATGAATGCTTCTAAACCGTCTAATTCTATAATTATGCGACAGGGAAGTTTTGAGTTGTACCCTATACTAGTGTTGTTCTCATCTGATGTGACACTTATTTCACTTTGTCGTACATATGGCAGCCAATATCTCCATGTTATACAACCTTTCAATGCACAAACTGTTTGATCTTTATCTATCATGGTCAAATTCTTGAAAAAAATCCTTCCCCCAAGAAATGAGAATTGTATTGACTGGATATCTATCTTTATTTGTTTTGTCTTCCATAAAAGTATCCTCAGTATATATGACAAAATTATCCCTATTAGTCTATTGAAATGAAATATGAACCCAATACATAGGAAAAATGCTAAAAACCAATCAACAAAGAAGACCCAACTGAAGTCTCTGGACCTCGATATGGAGACGGATGTAAACTGTGATGACGCATCCATCTTATCTTCCTGGTCGTCAGTTTTAAGGGACTCTTGTTAATTTAATAAGTTTTGTCTTCAAAGTTATCAAAACAAGCGGTTATTTGGGTGGTACTTAATTTCTGTATTTATTGTTGTTGTTTTTAACATGATGAGCTTCAAAAATTCGCGGTGATTTCGCGAAAATGTTTATACGGATTTTTTCGGCCTTTAATATCTAAAGCATAAGGTAACGACGTAGGAGTAATTGAAATTTGTTTCTACATCTAGTTTTATAAACAGAAATTACAATTATCATCTATTATTTTGAAAAGTTTTTCAGAAAATGCATAAATAAAACTAAAATATTATTATGTTCTATGAATAAGATATTATGTTCAATTAAACCAATGAAATCTAAGCCCATTTACCTAATAAGGCCATTAAACCAGCACCCCAACACATAACGAAGTATGCTAATAACATTTTCTTTAAACCTCCTTCACCCTTGAATTGGTTAGAGTATAAGAATTCATGAGCCATCAATTCAACGATACCAGTGTAAATCAAAATACCAGCAGAGATAGCATCGAAAACACCATTAGAGATTAAAGCTGTTCTACTTTCTGGTTTGAATGAATGTCTTACACCAATACCAATGGCAATAGCAATAGGAGTGGTAATTGTGAAGCCTAAAGCTAATAACCAAGGTGTGTGTCTTCTAGTTTTATCCCATGGAGTATCAGCAATTCTGGTACCTAAACCTAAACCTTCAAACATTTGATGGAAAACTAAAACAATGAATAAAGTGTTGAATTCATCACCGGCAACAGCTAAAGATAAACCAACAAAGACAGAATGGAAGATAATACCGAATTCTAAAACAAAAACAGAAAGAACTTGGTTCAAGTATTGTTCATGGTCTTTGTTAGCAGCTAAAGTACCTGCAATTTCAGGATCTTGATGTTCAGAATCATGAGAGAAATGGTTAGCACCTGGAACATGTGAGGCAGTTTTAGTAGTTTGTTGAGATTGATTTTTAACATCATCATAACTTTCATCTTTTGATTCAACATCAACTTCTTTATGTGGGTTACCAAAATGTGAATGAGATTGAACACCTGCTGAACCGGCTGCTTTAGCAACAAAATGATGAGCGATAATTTCTGATAAGAATAAAGCGAATAATGACATTAAACAAATACCAAAAGCCCATGGGTATTCACCTAAAACACCACCAAGACATTCATTACCTAATGCATCTGAAGCTGGTTCTAATAAATGGATGAAACCAGTTGCAACAATGACCCCTGAACCAAAGAATTTAGCCAAGAACCAACACCATTCTGGTAATCTAATGAATGAATATCTTGAGGATAATAATGGGAAGAAAGTACCAATACCTGAAGAGATTAAAATCATGAAAACAGCCAAGATTCTCAAATTATCTCTACCATCATATTCATTATCAGTAGCACATTCTGGTGCTTCTTCAGCATCAGCATCATCTCTGATGAATAGACGTAACAATTCAGCACTCATTGTATAATGTTTTGTATAGTTGACAATTCTTGAATGCAAAATTGTTTTGACCGTTGATAAACCAAGCTTTTAATATTCTAAATGTCTTGGATAAAAAATAAAGGCCAAGATACCAACTTTATATAATTCTAAAAGATTGGATAAAGGGACCGTGAGTTGATGTGGAAATATGTTGGATGCTTTTTCACAATTTAAGTTTGGAAAAAGTATGTGAACTTGAAACGTTTAACACTTTAATTTTCTTTTAATTCACTAGTAAAAGTTGTGTCAGTCTGCGATAACCTCAATAGTATTTTTTTGAAAATGAAGCAGCACGAAACTGAAAATCTATGAATAAAAATGGATACTAGCCAGTTAAATGCAATGTAAATACGACACGAATAATCAAACAATTGCCGAACAGTGTAAATATGTAAATCCAGCAGTAATGTTAATTCAACAACTCGTACTTTTTTGATAGTAAAGCCCTGAATAAAATTGATCAACCTTAAAGGTAATATATACGATGTATGTGGTTCACCGTTCTTCTATTGCCTATTGTATATGCAAAAAAGGTAATAACCGGTGTACCAAAGTAATCTATCAAGCTTCAATGGAGTTTTAAGGAAAATATTATTGATGATCAAGCCGTAAAAACGTATAAATCAAGATCTTTTTGATGATTGAAATTTGATACGTCTTGGTTTCTTGGAAGTTGGAACAGTTGATGTATTGATAAAAGTTTAAACTCAGGCGATAATGCAACTGATAAACTTTAAATTAGATAGAAAACTTATTAATATAACACACGAGCACAGGATATAGTATCACTAAACAACCTTGGCGATGAATGTAAGGTATGATGGATATTTGGACCTTTTGAGGATTTGAATGCAACCAAAACCATTTGAAAATTTAAATCTCATGTTAACTCTAGGGATTTTATCAATTATTCAACCGTGATGGTTACAGCATTTTTCTTTCATAGTAGAAGAAAAAAAAAAATGTCATCTGCCAAAAGAAAGTGCCTTTTGAGTACCTTGGTGGTTGTGCTGCTTTTCGAGAAATTATACGATTACATAACACTAGTACGTATAATTAAATAAGTTGTAACTTGTAAGTTGTAAACTTGTAACCAATGAGTTCTATAATCTATTTATGAGTTATGCGATACCTTCTGGAATATCTGAGGTTTCCAGTGGAGAATATAAAATAAGATAAGGCCGTTAGATCTTCTGCATTTTAATTAACTAATTGTACGATTAAGTTCATTGCATGCATCTCATGATTATCTCGATTCTCGAATGGTAATTAAATGATTAAATCATGTATATATCATAATACTCGACGCTCTAGCCTCTCACTACCCTATCAAACTGAACACCGAGAAGTGCTTGTAAATCTGGTAGCTAGAGACTTTGAACTTTGAAGCATATACGAGTTTCAAATAATAATCTTCCAATTACACTGGCACAGCCATGCGCTGCTTAACCATTTCCCTTTTGAGCTATTTCGAAGTAGCGTGACATTCACGTTTTCTAGCACATGACCAAAGAAGATTATGTAAGTGATTACTTTGAACTTTGAATAAAAATAAGAGCAAGCTAGAGATTGACAGGTACTGGCTATCTTTAAGGCAAAGTTTGAACAATCTATATACTGTATTCAGTCTATGTCTAGTGTTGTCATGAGTCAAAGGTCAAAACTTTTGTCAGATTTGGGCGAAAAAGTTCATCCAGAATAACCTCTCCTGAGAAATTTGCACGGGTACTTAAGCTGGAACAATCGAAATAATGTAACTTAATGAATCGTGCTGATTATTATACTTACAACATCAACGATTACAATTGATTTTTAATTAAAGTTCAGCTTTAATGTGGTAACTTGTGGTTCTAGCTCTGGAACTTTCGGAGTTCACTTTTACTATTACAAATCTAATGTATGAATGATGGAATTATAGACTCAAGTTGTTTACAAATATTCCCACAGCAAGCTTACAAAGATATGGGCAAAAAATCAGCTTATACGCAGAAAAGTCGCAACGGTCAACACTAAAAAAAAAATGGAGATGACACAACAACACAACAAACTTTAAACTTTGCTATGAATATGTCCAATTGACGAATCAAATTGTTAGAATTGGTCATATTGTTGTTAATTACTAAGATATGATTGCTTCATCTATTGAAAACTATATATATCACCAGTTTTACCTTTATAGAAGTTAATGATTGTTCTATTGTTTCTTCACTAAACAGTTTCATAATCACAATGCCTGCTCCAGATTTTGAATCAAGACCAACTACTGATACTCCAACTGTTTATGCTACAGAAAATGGTTGGTATTATCCAAATCATCCATATGGATCACAATTAGCTGGTCCTGATGGTCCTTTATTATTACAAGATAATCATTTAGTTGAAAATTTAGCTCATTTTGATAGAGAACGTATTCCAGAACGTGTTGTTCATGCTAAAGGTGGTGGTGCTCATGGTTATTTTGAATTGACTGATTCTCTTTCTGATTTAACTTATGCTAAACCATATCAAAATGTTGGTTATAAAACTCCATTAACTATTCGTTTCAGTGGTGTTCGTGGTGAATTAGGTTCTCCAGATACTCAAAGAGATCCAAGAGGATTTTCAATTAAATTCCATACAGAATGGGGTGCACATGATTGGGTTTTCAATAATACTCCAGTTTTCTTCATTAGAGAACCAAATAAATTTGAACATTTTATTCATACACAAAAAAGAGATCCAGCTACAAACTTGGATCAAAATACTGATTCTACCGCAGCTTGGGATTATTGGATCCAAAACCCAGAATCAATTCATCAAGTTACTTGGTTATTTGGTGAACGTGGTACTCCAAAAGATTGGGGTGCAATGCATGGTTATTCTGGTCATACTTATAAATTTGTTAATGATCAAGATGAAATTACTTATGTTCAAATTCATGTTTTAGCTGATCGTGGTTTTCAAACTAATTCTGATGAAGAAGCTGCTGAATTGAATGGTTCATCACCAGATGATCATCAAAAACGTATGGTTGAACAAATTAAGAATGGTGATTATCCATCATG
This sequence comes from Hansenula ciferrii, assembly GCF_000313485.1. Lineage (NCBI taxonomy): Eukaryota > Fungi > Ascomycota > Saccharomycetes > Phaffomycetales > Wickerhamomycetaceae > Hansenula > Hansenula ciferrii. The sequence continues at coordinate 46,662 of NW_011887617.1, read as the reverse complement.
GACTTGTTATGTTCAAACAATGACTCCAGAACAAGCTGAAGAATTCCGTTATTCCATTAATGATTTAACAAAAGTTTGGCCACATAAAGATTTCCCATTAAGAAAATTTGGTCGTATTGTGTTGAATAAAAATGTTACAAATTATTTTGAAGAAATTGAACAAATTGCATTCAGTCCTTCAAGAACTTTCATTCCTGGTATTGAACCTTCAAATGATCCTGTTTTACAATCAAGAATCTTTTCATATCCAGATACACAACGTCATAGATTAGGTGCTAATTATCAGCAACTACCAATCAATCGTGGTAAACCATTTGAAAAAGGTTCAGGTTGTCCTTATATGGCTGGTAACTTTCAAAGAGCTGGTCCTCAAGCTACCGTCAGTCAAGGTTCTAAACCAAATTATATTGCCCTAGGTGATCGTGTTAAAACTTTAAATAGTCAAGGTGAAGCAGCTGATAGTTACTATGGTGTTATTTCTAAAGAAACTGAAATTGATTCTTTAAAGAAACAAAAAGCAATTGCTAAAATTCAAGAGCATGAAAAGATTGTTTGGGGTAAACAATATTATTACCAATTACAAGGTCTTTCTGAATTGGATTTAGAACAACCAAGAGCATTATATCACAAGGTTTTCAGTGATAAAGATCGTGCTAAATTTGTTAAAAACATTGCAGGTGTTGCTGGTAATATCAGTAATCCAACAGTTAGAAAACAAGTTCCACAATATTGGGGTTTGGTTGATAAAGAATTGGGTGCTAGAGTTGCTAAAGAATTAGATGTTGATTATGAATACTTATCACCAGAAAATTATGCTAATGGTATTGGTAATTCAGCTGTCTTAGCAAGTCAACATTAATGATGTTTATCATCTTTAAATGTTTTATTAATCATGGGTTATGAATATACGGTTTTATTATATAATAGGAATTTTTATTGTATTGGATTTTAATGGTATATGTAGTTGTAAAACTATTTGTCTTCTTCACTAAGCTATAGCTCTATAAACTCCAAATATAGTTACATTGGTGTTGCTTCTCAGCTACCCTGATGTTTATCGATCTCAAAACGGATCCTATCCTTGGACCTTCAAGCATCACATCCACCGGGTTGTAGTATAAAATCAGCTTTATTAATATTGACTGTATCTTCAATTTCATTTCACTCCTTCTGCCTAAATATCAAGCCTCATTAAAGTATAATTCTATATATACCTCGGGTTTACCGGTACTACCGGAACCGATCATGTTCTAATTTGATTTTGACATAATTAGCTCAAAAATAAACAAACTGGTATTAAACTTAATGGTGTAATATTATTTTTAAAATTTGATTTTAGTATATTATAGTTTGAAGCTCATTAGAGATGTTTTAAATTAATTAATTTTTGAAAATTAATAATTGAATTTCATAAAATGTCAATCTAATAAATTTTATTTTTCATTCAGAATATTATTACTGGAAAATAACAAAAGATCGGCGCGGATCATATTATTCATGAGCCCAGAAATGACATATTTTAATACCTTCATAGCATTATTAAGGAAATAATAATCACCATAATATTATAAAAGTTAATAATATCAATCATTTATCCTATACTATTCCTAAATATTAAAGATATCGGCCTTAATCGGATCTCAATTCAAGATCTAAAATCCAAATATTTTGAAAATCCCCCATTTTAGCCTATACAAGCTCGAAACTTCAAAGCACAAACAAATATCACATCTTTGAGTCTCAAAGGATTTACTAAACCTATTAAAAACTAAAATTTACATAGTTTAAGCGTTATAGATCTAAATAAATCTCGATCGCGTGTCCCAACCAGGTGATGAAAACTTTGCAAAGTCTTGCATCAACATGCAAGAAAACTCAACAATAGGAGGGTTGGCCGAGTGGTCTAAGGCGGTAGACTTAAGATCTACTGGACGATTGTCCGCGCGAGTTCGAACCTCGCATCCTTCAATATCTTTTTTTGCCATTTTGGCAATTTTTTTGCTAGTTAAACCTTATATCTAGTGTACCAGATCTTTTTTTTTTGAGTACAAAGGTAGATCTCATGTTTAATTCTTTTTTCCTTTATCATTTGGGCTTGTAGCGCCGCAAAGGGGATAATCAGAAAGGTTATAAGGGTTCAAATATTTTCAACTTCGGATTTACAAATCTACAAAACGAATATTTAAAACAATAAATTCAGACCATATGATATTGTGTTAACACATATAGCTCCTTTGATGTTGAATGGAGAAATATATATAAAGATCTGTTTGAATCAACATTGATTGATTTGTTAATTTTGCCAAATATAAAATGGTTTTAAGTTGGAGTGTGACAACAAATGGTTCATCGTTTAATCATGATGAATAACGACGAGATGCTGGTAAAGCATTAAGTAACAAGTTTAAACATAAGAGCACCATAATTAATCCTAATCCCATAATCGTTAATGAATCAATTTTAGACTCTTCAATATAATATCTTGATTTAAATGAAGCTGTAACACGAAATGTAGATAATAAAAGATGAACTTGAAACATTGTGATTAAATGTGTTATAGATCTTTTAACGGTATTTGGAAGATTAGATTTTTCAAAAATTGAAACAATTGGACTTTGAAATAATAATGAATCATAATCAACGTTTCTAAATCCAATTCTAATAACACTAACAGTAACTAATTGAACTAAAACCAAGAAACTATCTTTACTCAAGCTCATAATTTCACAACCAAATATAACAAATACACCAATAATAATTTCTGATAAGCCATCAAAGAAAACTTCAACATCATTTCTTGTTACACCACCAATAAAGTGAACTATGTTTGTTATGAAAAGTTCAAGTTCAGATCTTAATTGTTTAATCTCTTCAGTTGGAACTTTGAATTTCAATGAACCAACACGATTAATACTTGATAAGTTTGGTGATGCTAATTTTGGTGTTTTAATTGATTCGATTGCTTGCTTCTTTATTTTAGCAGCTTGTGCTTCAGCTTGTTGTTGTCTTGATCTTGAAGTGATTAATCTATTAGATTTTCTTAATGAATTTAATTTTTTTTCTAATTGAGCAGCACCACTATCAACTGAACTATGATCCAAAGGTGATAATTCATCTAATGAAATTGGTTCATCACTTAAATCATATGTAATTGGTGAAAGTGTATCATTTAAAAGTAATTCTGGTGTTTTAATCAATGACAATTGTTTTTCAAAAGCACCAATTTTTGGAGAATCTGGATAAAGATTTATGGTTGGTTTTCTTGTGAGATAACTTGACATGATGTGAATATGATATATGAGTCTATAGATCTAATGATAATAATATTCCTCTTTGGATTAAATAACTGAAAAGAACTGATTGAGAAAAAAAAGTGATCCTTTGATCTGATCTTGTAATTGGATAAAAATTGTTTGGGAAGAGCAAATATTAATAGAATGAAAAAACACACAGCAAATAGCTAATAATCTGGATAAGAAGAATAATCCTTGAGTTCTATGATCTATAACATACCAAACAGTTCAACATCTAGTATAAAACTTGTTTTTTTCTTTTCAATTTTGTTGATATAACTTTCGGGTATTTTTAATTTTGACACAAAACCAAATCTCCGAACTCCACAAAAAGAACCGAACTGAACTGGGTACCAAGTTCCAACTACTACAAACCAAAAAATAATAAAACACCAAATAACTGGAAAAAAGCAAAAAATATATTGGTTTTTTAATACAAAATAAATACATGGTTTAAACATTTTTAAAAATCACTCTTTATGTTGAGAAGTTGATTTACTTGAAGTTCCTAAATCATAATCATTATCTAATTCATTATCAATATCAAATTCATCATCATCTAAACTTTTCTTATGAACATTTGATTGTAGTTCAATATCTTCCAAGTCTTCAGTATTATAAACTTTTTTATATTGACCATTTGAACTATCTCCACGATTAAAACTATTGATGAAATTATTTAATCTATTTGATCTTGATGGTTCAGCTTGAGTTCTTTGATATGTTGGTGGTGGTGTAGAAGTTGGACTAATACGATCATCATTTGAATCAGCCCATGAAACTGTTTTTTTATGACCATTTCTTGAATTGATATTATTATTATTATTATCATTTAAATTTTTATTTCTTAAAATTGAAGTTTTTTTAGGTTGTTTTCTTTTTTTATAATAAACAACTAATCCACCAAGTATTAAAAAGAATATTAAATAAAAAATGAAAAAAATTGGTGATTTCCCCTTTGAATTTTCTGAATCTTGATTTTCATTTTCATTATTATCCTGGGTTGGTGTATCTTTATGATGAATTGGAGTTTCAATATATTGTTTACCATCTTGATCTTGAAATTTAAAATTTTTAACAAACAAATCAAAAATTCCTCTTGATTGTTCTGGTAAATCAAATGGAATCATATGTGAAGCATTGAAAACATCAACATAAGTCAAGTTTTTAGATGATTTAATTGAACCAGTCAATTGATCATCATAAATCCAATCATAAGTTTCCACTTCATCACTAAAACCTTTTGAACCACCCCAATTTAATTTTGAAATTAAATCTTCAACACCACGATTATTACAAATAATATCATTACCACCATTAAATAACATAATTTCTAATTTTGATAATAAAGAAGGTAATAAATTATATGAAGGTTTCATACCTTTATTTTTTAAATATTTTGAAACATCACCATCACATTCTCTCCATTGTTTGATTTTAGAAGGATCAAGGTTTAAAGCTTGAACAACTTCCTTTTTATGTAAATAAGGACCAACTTGTTCTAAATCAGGTGGCCAATTCATACCACAACTTGGATAACTATCTCTTAATTTAATATCATACATATTTAAACATTCTTGATCCTTTGGACCTTTTTTATCTCTAGTATATTGTAAGATCCATGTTAAGATATTTTCACATTCACGCATTTCAAATTTATCATCATTAACAGGATTATTAACTAAATTTTGACAATGTTCTTGTTGTTTTAATAATTTTGGCATAAATTCATCATTTGGATTTAATAAACCTTTATCCAACATAAAAGGTATATAACTTAAACTTTGAATAATTGGAGCAATCCAACCATTCCCAATTAATAAACCTTTTAAATTTGAACTAAATGATTCATTTGAATTTAAAATTTTATCAGCAATGAATGGAATATATTGACCTGCATAACTTTCACCAGCAATATAAAGTTCTTTATTTAAGTCTTCTGGGAAAACTTCATAATATTTTTGTAAAAACACAACAAAATCATCACCAACTTTATTTAAATCCTTATCATAATCTTTTGTTGTACTAAAACCAGTTCCACCAGGTTGATCAACAAATACTAAATCTGCAACTTCATTCCATGACCCAGTATTATATTTCAAATCACCATCTTGTCTCACGTGTAATGGACCAATTTCCATTAATGCACCATCCATACTTGAACAACCAGGTCCACCATTTAACCAAATTATAGTTTTATTAAATTCATAATTTTTCTTTAAAAATTTCCAAAAAAAATAATTTTCTTCAATCTTTGGGTTTAATTCTAAATGACCTGCATACATTAAAGGTCTATCAATTTCATCAACACTTTCAATACCTGGTAAATTTTCCACAAGGAATTTTTTCGATGGTATATCAATTGGTGAAGTTGATACTAATGATATTAGAAGCCCTAAAAAGGTTCCAAAAGAACTAATCAGCACCATAATAGAATATAAAATCTATAGCACACCTCTAATCCAAATTCTTAGTTAATATAAATATCTTTTTTTCTTCTCTTTTCAATTGTTGTTATGTTATATGTGTTTCAAATAGCCCCCATTCACGGAAGAAAAAACAAACAGTAAACAAGCTTCTAAACCTCCGAACAAGTCAAATGGAAATATGAATAATAAAGAGCGAATATCACACAGGAGTCTAAGCACAAGACATCAACGTATTGGAAGTGTAGCAAGTTGTAAAAGCTGTTTTTTGATTGAATAGTTTTGGTGTCTTTTCGGTTTCTAGTTTGAGAATTGATTTTCAAAAATAAAATTCGCGTATAGTTAATATTTTGTTTACCAGCAATAAAGATTAATAAAGTACTTTTAAAGATAAGAATTTATAAGTTTATATGTATTCAATATAATTTATAAGATATAAAAAGAAAGCAATGTAATAAAAAGAGTATAAAAATTAAGAATTGAAAGACAAAGATTAAAATTGAATTAACATCATGAGGTTAATCATTAATCTTGAATTGGTTCAATATTCCAAATAGATTCAGCATATTCATCAATAGCTCTATCAGAACTGAAAAATCCAGAATTAGCAACACTTAAAATACTCTTCTTTAACCATTCTTTTTGATCCAAATAAGCTTGATCAACCAATTCATGAGCTTGTAAATAACTTTCAAAATCATCACCAACTAAATAATGATCCCCATGATATTTAATAGAATCAATTAATGATCTATATTCACCTCCGGAACCAAATTTACCAGATTCAATTAAATCTAAAACCTCGGTTAATTTTTCTGGTAATTCATAACCATTAAATCTATGTTGATGTCTTATATCTTCAACATTTTCAGCTAAATGACCAAATAAAAAGATATTATCTTCACCAATTTCTCTTGTGATTTCAACATTTGCACCATCAACAGTACCAATAATTAACCCACCATTCAAGACAAATTTCATATTTGAAGTACCTGATGCTTCTGTACCTGCAGTTGAAATATGTTCAGATAAATCTGAAGCTGGAATAATTTGTTCAGCTTTTGAAACATTATAATCTGGAATGAATACAACTTTTAATAAATCTCCAACTTCAGGATCATTATTAATAACTTCACCAACGGAATTAATTAATTTAATAATTAATTTTGCAGTATAATAACCTGGTGCAGATTTCCCACCAAATATAACAACTTTTGATAAAATCTTGGAACGTTCTTCTGGTGAGGCTTTTTTAATACGAATATAACGTGCAATAACTCCCAAGATGTTTAATTGTTGACGTTTATATTCATGAATTCTTTTAACTTGAATATCAAAAAGGACATTTGGATTTGAAATTTCAATACCTGTTAAATTTTTAATTAATTTAACTAATCTTTTCTTGTTATTTAATTTAATATCAAACCATTGTTTTTGGAATTCAGAATCTTCAGCATATTGTTCTAAATTTTTCAATTCATTTAAATTACTTAAATAATGATCTCCACCTAATTTTTCAGAAATTAAAGTTGCTAATTCTGGATTAGCTTGTCTTAACCATCTTCTTGGAGTAATACCATTAGTAACATTTGTAAATTTTGAAGAACCATAAATTTTAACAAAATCTTTAAAAATTGTAGTTTTAATCAATTCAGAATGTAATTCAGCAACACCATTAACATTATGAGAACCAATAATGGCTAAATAAGCCATTCTAACTTGTCTTGGTTGAGATTCTTCAATAACAGAGACTCTTGATAATAAATCACGATCATTAGGGAATTTTTTCTCAACAGATTGTAACCAAAATAAATTTATATCATAAATAATTTCTAAATGTCTTGGTAATAATCTTTGAATTAATTCAACTGGCCATTTTTCTAAAGCTTCAGTCATAACTGTATGATTTGTATAACCAAAAGTATTTGTAACAATTTCCCAAGCTTGATCCCATGGTAAACCTTCTAAATCAACTAAAACTCTTTGTAATTCCACAATAGCTAAAGTTGGATGAGTATCATTTAATTGAATTGCAACTTGATCAGTAAATTCAGACCATGGTCTTTTGGTTTTCTTAAATCTTCTAAGGATATCATGTAAAGAAGCTGAAACCCAAAAATATTGTTGTTTTAATCTCAATTCTTTACCAGAATCAAAATTATCATTTGGATATAATACTGCAGTTATTGATTCAGCTCTTTGTTGACCTGCAACTGAATTTTGATAATCACCTGCATTAAATTTTGAAAAATCAAATTCTGTTGTTGGTTCAGCACTCCATAATCTTAAATTATTAACATTTGAAGTCTTATAACCAGGAGTTGGGAAATCATAACCAACTGCAAGAACTCTTTCACCACCAACCCAATTAACTTTAGTTTGACCTTGATCATCCTTGGTATGTTCAACATAACCATAAAAATCAATTGGGATTTGAATTTCCTTTCTTGGGATTTCCCAAGGATTTGAAAATTTTAACCAATAATCAGGAGTTTCAACTTGATAACCATCAATAATTTTTTGTGCAAAGATACCATATTGATATCTTAGACCATAACCCCAAGCAGGATAATTCCCAGTGGAAAGAGAATCAACAAAACATGCAGCTAATCTACCTAACCCACCATTCCCCAAAGCGGCATCAGGTTCTTGTTGAATTAAATCTTCTAAATTGAAACCTAATTCATCAGTAGCATCTGAAACTAATTCTCTATTATTTGTATTAATTAAAGCATTATCTAAAGCACGACCCATCAAGAATTCTAATGAAAGATAATAAACTCTTTTTTGATCTTTAGTGGTTTGTTTTTGTTGAGTTTTATTCCAATCAGTAATTAAATTATCACGAACCGAGTTGGAAGTTGCTTGATAAGCAGCTAATTCATCACAATTATACAAGGAACGAGCAAGTGTAGTTTCAACATGATTAACAAAATTTTTTTCAAATGTTTCTTTAGAGTCAAATTTATCAACACCAAATTTTTTCCAAGTTTCTCTTGATTTTAATGGGATTACAGAATCAATTGTTTTGATTTCTGCTGGAGAAAATCCAGTGAATCTTCTTATATGTTTTGGACGTGGTAAATCAGCACCAGGTTCAGAAGGATGGAAATCGTATGAACTCATTGTATGGTATTGATTGTTTCAACGAGGTCAATTGAGTTCAATTGATGTTGTACTTGTTGGGTAAATTTATAAAATAAGGGATTAGAAATTTAGGGGATGAAAAAGGTTTTATATACAAATGAATTTTTAACACCTGATGATTTCAAGGGATATAATAAGGTTTACAAGGAATGAATTGATCCGTAAAGAGACACAGGGAAGAAATAGGCAGGGAAGGGACAGCAGTCTAGAAGGAAATAGACTGGTTTTATTGGTTCAATTGTTGTTCAATTGTTCAATTGCTATCAGTTAAGTGTGGTTATGTGATGGATGTGGTTGTTGTCCATGGGGTGCATACATAATAGATAATAGATTATACGATTGTGTGAAGAATAATTTTAAATTATATGCGATTAATAAGTATACCAAGATATGACTATATACTATATACTTCTATTGTCTTCTTATTATTATTCCATTGTCCTTGTAGTTCCATGTTGTCTTCATGTTCAATGCGTTCCATCCGATGGCCATCAATGTGCAAATAAGGGGATGATCCACAATCAATTGACAATTGAAATTTGACACCATCACAAAGAGACAACCAGTACCAAAGACTAGACCAATCAGAGTACACACACAGTCAATTCTCAGACACTGGCCAATTGTTGAGTGGAATTACAATAGTCTATAAACAACCACTCGTATAACATTGTATCCAGTAGCTATAGCTCATCATTTGTCTTTCAGATCTCAATATATTTCAATTTAATACGACTTGCAAACACATGCATCAATTAATAGGGAATAACAATTTATACACAAAACAACCACAACACAACATCAAACCATAAATAAAATAATACAATCTAGACAAACACACCACTTTAATCACAAATATCACATAAAATCAATACATTTATATACAAATTTATCCCATAATCTATATATCCAATCATTTATTACCGCATTAGGAAATGTAATTAAATTTTCGTGTCGTTTTCGCGATTTTCATTTTCATTTTGAATTTTCGCCATTCGCGTTTTTGACATTTTTTCGTTTTTAGTATTAAACTTTAGATCTTTAATATCAAAACAATACCAAATAACCAAGTTCACCAACCTTTTCATCAACTCCATATCCAACAAAACTCATACTACCACACCATGGCTTCCACTTCCGCTTTACCAGCCATCAAAATTGATGTCAATTATAAAGAAATTAGTGAAGGTGTTAAAGATTTTTTACAACATTTTAAATCAACAGGTTTATCAGAAAGTGATAAATTATATGATGCTCAAATTGATCAAAATGCTTTACAAGGTGATGATGATGATGAATTAGAAGATGATCGAATGGAAATTTTAAGAAATGGTCCGAAATACTTATATCTTTTACAAAAAATTGCAAATAGAGATTTATCAACTTTATATATTGATTTAGATGATATTCAATCATTTGAATTATCAAATGATTTTACAATAGGTACACAAAATTTTGGTAAAAAATCACTTGTTGAAAATATAACACAAAATACATATCATTATATTGAATTATTTTCAAAAGTTATTGATGAAATTATGCCTTTCCCAACAAAAGATATTAGTTATAAAGATGGTGTATTAGATGTTATTTTACATCAAAGAAGATTAAGAAATCAAAGATTAGAAGCTGAACGTCGTGAAGAATTAAATGCAAATAACAACAACAATAACAACAATGATCTTGATCAAGAACAACAAAATCAATTAAATGAAGATCAAGCTTTCCCTCCAAGCTTAACTCGTCGTTATAATATTTATTTTAGACCTTTAACAAACTCTTCACAAAATTCTAAAATTTCAAATAAAGCTTTAGCTGTGAGACAAGTTAAAGGCTCTTCATTAGGTCAATTAATCACCGTGAGAGGTATTGTAACAAGAGTTTCAGATGTTAAACCATCAATCACAGTTAATGCATATACTTGTGATCAATGTGGTTATGAAATTTTCCAAGAAATTAATTCTAAAACTTTTACTCCATTAGCAGAATGTACATCGGAACAATGTGTTAATAATCAATCAAGAGGTAAATTATTCATGTCAACAAGAGCTTCAAAATTTTCTCCATTCCAAGATGTTAAAATTCAAGAATTAGCTTCCCAAGTCCCAGTTGGTCATATTCCAAGAACTTTAAACGTTCATGTTAATGGTGATCTTGTAAGATCTATGGACCCGGGGGATGTTGTTGATATTGCTGGTATTTTCCTTCCAGCTCCATATACTGGGTTTAGAGCTTTAAGAGCTGGTTTATTAACTGAGACTTATCTTGAAGCTCAAGCTATAAGACAACATAAAAAAAAATATGATCATAGTGTCCTAGATGAAGAAACTGAAAGACAATTAAATAGTATTAATCAATCTGATGGGTTTTATAATAGATTAGCTCAATCTATTGCACCAGAAATTTATGGTCATGAAGATGTTAAAAAATCTTTATTATTATTATTAGTTGGTGGTGTTGATAAAAAAATTGGTGATGGTATGAAAATTAGAGGTGATATAAATATTTGTTTAATGGGTGATCCGGGTGTTGCTAAATCTCAATTATTGAAAACAATTGCTAAAATAACACCAAGAGGTGTTTATACCACAGGTAGAGGTTCTTCAGGTGTTGGTTTAACTGCTGCGGTTATGAAAGATCCAATTACTGATGAAATGGTTTTAGAAGGTGGTGCTTTAGTTTTAGCTGATAATGGTATTTGTTGTATTGATGAATTTGATAAGATGGATGAAAGTGATCGTACTGCAATTCATGAAGTTATGGAACAACAAACTATTAGTATTTCAAAAGCTGGTATTAATACAACATTAAATGCTCGTACTTCAATTTTAGCTGCTGCAAATCCCCTTTTTGGTAGATTTAATCAAAAATTATCTGCATTAGAAAATATAAATTTACCTGCTGCTTTATTATCAAGATTTGATATATTATTTTTAATCTTGGATAATCCAACAAGAGATGATGATGAAAGATTAGCTCAACATGTTGCTTATGTTCATATGCATAATAAACATCCAGAAATGGAATTTGAACCATTATCACCAACAACTATAAGAAATTATATCACCAAGGCAAGATCTTTTAGACCTGTTGTCCCGCAAGATGTTGGTGAATATGTTGTTAATTCTTATATTCGTTTAAGACAAGAATCAAAATTAAAATCCAAAAGTGGTGAATCTGCATTTGGTCAAGCTACACCAAGATCTTTATTAGGTATATTAAGAATGTCACAAGCTTTAGCACGTTTAAGATTTGATAATGTTGTTTTGACAGATGATGTTGATGAAGCTTTAAGATTATTAGAAGTTGCAAGATCATCATTTGAAATTAATTCAAATCATAAAAGAAATCATGAATCACCAAAGACAAAAATTTATCAAATTATTAAAAATTTAGCAACAAGAGATGAAGTTTTCAAGAAAACTTTATCAATTCAATTAATTAAAGATGCTGTTATCTCAAGAGGTTTTACTGAATTACAATTGACTGATTGTTTAGATGAATATAATACTTTAGGTATATGGCAATATATTAATGATGGTGAAGATTTATATTTCTTAAATAATGCTGATGGTGATGCATTAGATGATGATTTATTTATGGATTAAGCAAAAGTATAATCTTCTAGAAATAAAGAAGAAAAGATAAATTTAATTCTTGTATTATATGTTATTCTTATTGTGTTTCTTGTGGTTTTTATGTTATTGTTAATTGATTTATTGTATATTATTAAAGATCAAAGTTTTTTTTTGATTTAATTGTTTAATTCTTAATAATAAAATTGTTTGTATATTTATAGATTTGCTTGTATGTAGAACAGTACTTTAATATTATATAGACCAATGATCTATTAATTAATCATGGAGCTCTTTCAATAATGATCTACGTCAACGTACGTATACGTTGTACTTGGAATAAAGCTGAAAAATTCCACTTATACCGACACCTGGCTGCATTCATTATAACAACTAAGAGGGAAAATGTAATGGAGTCTAGCCACCCATCAAAATATATATTGTCTTATATCATGATATTAATTCATTTTTCAATAGATTTTAATATATCGGATGGACATACTTTCACGCGGTCCACTTATACACAAAACTTCAACGGCATATAACACAAAACATTTGTATGTGAAGAAGACCAAAATACCACTTTATATAGGTAATATGGTACTATTAATAACAATAGGATTACTGGATATACTCTAAACCAAGCGACAGCGGCGCAGGAATACATTAATTTTGTTAGGTGACATAATTGGTCAAACAGGTCATCTCAAAAATTCAACAATTCGGCCGTGTGGTCTAGTGGTATGATACTCGCTTTGGGCGAAGATTGGGTTCACTCAATCTAATATCCACAAGCATGCGAGTGGCCCAGGGTTCAATTCCCTGCTCGGCCCGATTTTTTTGTTATTTTTTGAAACCGGTTTTTTTTCATGAAAAACCTTTCTTTTTTGGTGAATAAATTACTCAGTCTAGTGCAAATGAACTCAAATGTTCCAATAAACGTATTTTTAACTCACAGCCTCCTCTAATTGGTCTATTATTCAGTCATTTAACCGGAAACACATAGTAATAATTTACCCGCGAATTTGATGGTTTCCTATCATGTTACGTAATACACGATGATTTTTTTATTTTTTTGCCATTCAGGTTTTTTCTTTTAAAATTCATTACAATTTACAATATTTTAGTACTGATTTAATCAAATCAAAAGATAATTTATCAAACTAATTTTATCAAATAAACATATTAACAAACATCAAAATGATCAACAATAACGATACATTCATCTCCGATGAAGAAGAAGAACTATGGTGAGTTGCTTAGTGTTTGTGGTTTTTGATGTCGAATTATGGACTTTTTTATTTGTGAAAGGCGCGCTCTCTCTAGTAAAATTAATGGGTTCATATTTCATCATCATCATTATGATAAGATTCCTTGGGAATAATATACTAACAGTTATCAATCAGTCCATTATGTGTGGAAGAAATGGATATTTCAGATAAAAATTTCAAACCATGTCCTTGTGGATATCAAGTTTGTCAATTTTGTTATAATAATATTCGTCAAAATCCAGAATTAAATGGGAAATGTCCAGCATGTCGTAGAACTTATGATGATGAATCTGTGGAATATAAAGTTGTGTCTCAAGAAGAATGGAAATATGAACATAGTAAACAAACAAGAAGAGATCGTGAAAGAAAACAAAAAGAAAAGGAAAAGAAAGAACATGAACAAGCTAATAGAAAACATCTTGCTGGTATGAGAGTAATTCAAAAAAATTTGGTTTATGTTGTTGGTTTAAACCCTTCAGTAGCTTCAGATGAACTGCATACAATTTTAAGATCTGATAAATATTTTGGTCAATATGGTAAAATTCAAAAAATTGTAATTAATAAAAGAACTCCTCCAGCTGGTGTTCCTCAAAGTCATAATCAAAATCTTGGTTTTGGAGTTTATGTTACATTCAATAAGAAAGAAGAAGCAACAAAATGTATTAATGCTATTGATGGTACTTATATTGATGGTAGACCTTTAAAAGCTGCTTATGGTACAACCAAATATTGTTCTTCATATTTAAGAGGTCAAAATTGTCCAAATCCAAATTGTATGTTCTTACACGAACCTGGTGAAGAAGCTGATTCTTATACAAGACAAGATTTATCAACAAGACAAGGTCTAAAGATGAATGGGGATCCAAACAGTACTCAACATCAAGGTTTATCACAATCACAACAACAAAATGGATTCAAATCATCTTCACAATTTTCAAATCCAAGATATTCTAATAATTCTCAATATTATAATCATCATAATGGTTCTTCATCTTCCATTCATCACAGAGATCAAGATGAAAATAATTACTCATATTCCAATAGTAATAATAACAATAATAGTAATAATGGTAATCATACTCCACAACCATCACATACACAACCAATATTGGGAAGTGCACCTTTACCAGCAACTGCATCATGGGCAAGCAATTCAATTCCAAAAACTTCAAATGTTTCATCTCCAACAAATGCAACAAGTGTTTTAGCAAATTCTTCTGCCTTCCCAACTTTAGCTGAATCTACCACTTTACAACAACAGCAACAACATCATCAACAACAACAAACCAGAAAACAAAAAGCTTCTAATAATAATAGTAATAATAATAATCAAGGTGATGAATTTAGTTATGAACAAGCTGCTGTTTCATTTATTGATGAAACTTTAAATTTCTTAAATTCTTTACCAAGATTCAATTATCAAATCAAATCAAATGTTATTGATGAAGAATTAGATTCTTTCCCTCCATTATTTGCATACTCTAATATTAAAGTGGATAATACACC
Organism: Hansenula ciferrii; assembly: GCF_000313485.1. Lineage (NCBI taxonomy): Eukaryota > Fungi > Ascomycota > Saccharomycetes > Phaffomycetales > Wickerhamomycetaceae > Hansenula > Hansenula ciferrii. Next base: position 31,444 of record NW_011887617.1, on the reverse strand, counting down.
AGGATCATTCAATTTAAAACTTGTTGAATCATTAATTTCAAAACCTGTCACTAAGTCAATTTCACCTCAATTACAACAATTAGCATTACAACAACAACAACAAGCTCAAATTCAACAAAACCAACAATTGGCTCAAGTTCAAGCACAAGTCCAAGCTCAACAAACTCAAGCTCAATTAACACCATCTCAACAAGCTCCACAATTGAATGATTTTACACAAGCTTATACTCAACAACAACAACAACAAAGACCACAATCACAATCCCAAAACCCTCAACAATTTTATTCACCACAAGCTACAGCTGCAGGTTTATTACAACAACAACAACAATTCGGTAATCAAGATCAAGCACAATTATTACAAGAACAATTGAGACAACAACAACAACAACAAATTTTATTAAATCAATTGAAAAATGAACGTAATTTTTCAGCTACTCCACCACCACCAGGTTTATATCAAAATTCAGGTGCACCAAATTCAGCTACAGAATCTCAACAATCAAATCAAGTTGGTGGTACTGCATCAGAATTATTATTTCATTTAATGAATGGTAAAAAAATTAGTACTTAAGATTATCGAATGTTTTAATTTATAGGGTATAAGTTTCTTTTGTTTGTCATGTTTTGTATAATGTTTATTTAATTCCACTTTATGTATTATAAAGAGAAAAAAAAAGCTATAAATAATATGTAGATTTATACTATACGCGTGTATTTCAATATGGACTGAATCTTTTTTCCTTTTTCTTGATTGTCATTGGTTTACCAGAACCTACAACACCAACTTTTGAACCAAATTTTTCAGAAGTACTAAATTGTGAAGATGTTTTCTTTTTAGTTTTTTATTAAAATTTTGCCAACTTTTTGCACTTTTATTTAATTCTAAATCATCATTTTGTTTCTTCTTTTCTTGATTTTCTAATTTTGTTTGTTTTAATTTATATTTATTTTTAATAAATTTTGGTTTTTCTAATTTGATTTCCTCTATTGGATATGTTTCAGTTTTATCATTATCAAATTTAACAGTAATTAATTTCTGATTACCTGATATTATTGTAATTTTAACTTGTTGATATTCTTTTTCTAATTTTGGTTTGACATATACTAAATCTCCAACTTTGAATGAAGATTCTGGTGCCTGGGGTGATTGAGAGTTAGATGAAATTGTATCTATTGGGATGTCTTTCTGAGTATTATCTTGTATACTTGATTCTTTGGCCTCATCTGTATCTTGTTTTGTTTCTGGTTCTTCTTCTTGATTTAGTAATGATATCAAATCTTTCAATTCCTTCTGAAGTTCTAACAACGATTCATTTTCCGGATCCTGTTTCAGCGTTTCTTCAATGTCTCGTAGTTGTGATTTATATTCCTCTAGTTCACTCATTCTAACCTACTTTTCAACAATTCCAATGATTTGTAATTTTATAAATCATGTCAAAACTTCATTATTAATTTATGCTTATATTACTGTTTTTTTCTATGTGTGCGACCAGGGCTTCGAACCATAACCTTTGGATTTTTTCATATAGTAATTAACTTTTGAACTTTCACTTCAAGTAGGGAAGATTGTTTAGACAGAAGCTTAAGCAGAATCCCATTGAAAAGATTAGAAAATCCATAATGGTAAGTATTATTTGTGCTGTTAGCTGGCAAAATAACATCAATGCTAATTTTGAAATAGACTGATACGTCAAAATTCCCACCGGATGTGTCGAGGTTATTTGAACCAAGACCACCTTTAAGATTTGTTGAACAGATAGATACTGCACCAAAAGAACGTAAAACAGCTTTTATAACTGGAATAGGATCATTCTTGGATAAATTAAAAGAATATAAACAGATTGATTATCCAAAAGAACAATTTGAAGAAACTCCAGTATTGAAACAACAACGTGAAAAAAGGGAAAAACAATTATTAAATAAACAAAAATTAGATGAAGATTTTGCTAAATGGAATCCATCTGAAGATCCACATATCAAAGGTGATCCTTATAAAACGTTATTTGTAGGGAGATTGAATTATGAAGTTACAGAAATTGATTTACAAAAGGAATTTTCTAAATATGGTGAAGTTGAAAGAGTAAGTTATGATAACTATGACTTATAACTTTGAATATTGATTTACTAACTTTTATTTAAACTTTAGGTTCGTGTTGTTAGAGACAAAGATACTAGTAAATCTAAAGGATATGCATTCATACTATTTGATCATGATTCAAGTGCCAAAGCTGCTTATAAAGAAGCCAATGGATTGAAAATCAAAGGTCGTGCTATAATAACGGATATTGAAAGAAGTCGTACTTTTAAATCATGGGTACCAAGAAGATTAGGTGGTGGTCTTGGAGGCCGTGGTTATATCAAAAGACAAATTGAAGCTGAAAGAGCACCAAAGAGAAGATATGATACAGGTCCACCAAGTGGGAGAGGTAGAGGTGGATCAAGATTTGGAACTCGTGGAGGTCCAGTTGGTGGTGGACGTGGAGGAAGAGGTGGTGGATATGATAGATCAAGAGGTGGTTCTAGCTCTAGAGGTGGTTATGATAGATCATCATATTCAAGTTATGATTCAAGATCATCAAGATACAGAGAAAGACAAACTGATGATTCAAGTCATAGTGGTGATTATGGTGATAGATATGAAAGTAGATCTGAAAGACCAAGTGGTGGTATAACGAGATATGAATCAAGATCTGAAAGACCGGAAAGAACAGAAAGATTTGAATACAGTAGTAGGTCTAATCGTGATTTTAGTGATCGTGATAGAGATAGAGATCGTGATTCCAGAGTAGTGAGTGAAAGAGAAAAAGAAAGAGAAAAGTTTAGAGAAAGAAAACTTGAACAAGCATCCAAAAGTCGGATGAGATACTAGCTTAGTACAAAATCTATTTAAATTGCATGTTGGCTGTATTATAAGTTAGTTTACAAGACCTGTAGAAGACGGTTTGGAAGTAAATAACTTGAATCATTTCTCCATAAATGAAATGATCCAGTATATCATGATCAACCCCAGCAACTGGTATTCAATCCAATATCTTTATGATTAATCGATAAGATTGCCTTTTAAGATGTCTTATTATTGTACTTATATATTCGATAAAGACACACCCAATATCTTCGCGAATTCAGAAAATCCCCTTTCTCGGAATAAGATATGTGTGAATTACTTGATCAGAATTTCAATCAAAATATCAAAAAACTACCAATTTCAAACACAAGTTAATAAAATAAATCAAAAAATGGAAGACTGGAGAAGAATTGACATAGATGCATTAGACCCAGAAGCTCAAATAATAGCTGAAGAATTAAAACCAGAAGTCGCACCTGTTAGTGCTGAAGAAGTTCAAACTAGAATATCAACACTTCGTTCATATATCTCCAAAGGTGCTTTTACTGATGCCATTGGATTCCTTACTGAAGATCCACCATATGGTGCAGATGATGCTTCAAAAGTGAGTGTAAACCATTGATCTAGCTTAGGTTTTTTCAAGAATACTAACTCTTTATAAAGTCACAATTATTAAATTCAGTACTTGATGTATTTAGTGCAACAAAGCAATCAGAAATTCCAACAATTGTACAATCATTATCAATTGAACAACAAAATGTATTGGTTAAATATCTTTATAAAGGAATGTCAGTTACTAAAGGTCAACAACAAGGTGGTGTTTTATTATCTTGGTATGATAAAACCGTGGAGATTACTGGATTAGGTCCTGTTGTACGTTATTTATCTGATAGACGTACTGTATAATAAATGCTATAAAAATATAATTGGTGAATTATTATAGCAATATGAAAGTTTTGAAAAGTTATACAATATATATACTACAATGAACGAATGATTTTAAATGTACTATGAAATTTAAGCTATAAATATTGTAAAATTAAATGATTTATAAAAACTCCTAATTATTCGCAGCTAAAATTTGGTAGAAATACTAGTTGAATATACTCAAATATGGTATCCTATCATTTAATCAATATCAGAATTAAATGAATTTTCAATAATATTATTATTTGTTACTTTCTTTCTAGCTTTTTTTGGTGATTTCTTTGGTGATTTACTTGGTGATTTTAAACTTGGTTCTGGTAATTTATTTTCAAAATTTAATTCACTTAATGGTTTTTTCTTTGGGGTATCATTGAAAAAAATATGTTTATTTGGTGAAGCTTGACCAAATTTGAAAGGAGAAGTTTGATTCTTTCTTGGTGAAGTACTTTCTTTTTTAGATGGTGAGGTAGTTGATATTTTAATTGGGCTGAAATTAATTAAATCTTGTTCATTTTGTATGATCTTTGGAGCTGCTTGTAAACCTTCAGGTTTAGATTTTTTTGGAGATTCAACATTAATACGTGCAAATTTTGGTGATCTCTCATCTTCATCTGTATCTTCATCATTAGCAATTTCAGATTTTCTCTTATTGTCATTTTCACCATTATTGAAACTAGATTCTAATTTCTCAGTCAATTCTTCAATCTTTTTAGCTTTTTTTATTGTTTTCTTTTGTAAATGTTTGTTCTCCTTTTCTGCATCCTCTAAACGTTTTCTCAAGACTGTGATTTCAGAATTTAGCTTATCTTGATTTTCTTTCATATTATTGATTTGATTTTGTAATTCAATTTCGTGTTGAGCTTTATCACTAACTGAAGAGTTTAACTCTTGTTTCAATTTCTCCAATTGAGAAAGTAATGATTGATTTTCAGATAAAAGCTTTGATTCCCCTGAGTTACTTGTTGATTCCAGATCTTGGTATCTAGCATTCAATGATTCAATTTGTGACTTGAACTCTTCAATTTTAGTATTTGATTCAATTTCAAGTGTTTTGATTTTAGATTCATAATCTTTACTTAAAACATCAAGTTTTTCATCCAAAGATCTTTGATGTGATTCTTTCAATTTATTCAATTCTTCAGTATTATTAGCATCTATTTCTTTAATCTTTAGTTCAAACTCATCAGATAATTCATTTCTTATAGATATTTCTTGTTCTTCAAGTTTTTCTTTTGTTTCTTCATTTTCTTTGGTTACTTCATCGAATTTTTCTTTCAAGATTCTAAGTTCTTCATTTAATTGTAACACTATTTCTGATTCTGGTTCAATTGAATTACGTTCAGAGCTGATTGTGACTCTTGAAACTGGTTGGATATATCTTAAAGCATGTAAAATTGTTGACAAATTAGAATATGGATCTAAAGTTAACAAAATTTTGATTTTATTATTTTGATTGAAATTACCAAATAAGTCACTAAGTAATAATCTTGTCAATTTGCTTGTTCTTAATATTGATCTTTCAAATCTTTTAGATTTCATTAGCGCTAGACATCTTCCCAATTCTGTTAAACTTGTGTTTGTATAATTACCTTCTTTAAATTCTTTCCCTTCAGTTTTAGCAGTTTTTGTTCTTTCAGAACCAGCCAAATCAGAAATTGTAAGTCTTGAGGTTTTGACTGATCTACCCACAACCTTGTGTAAGTTGAAGTACATAAATAAATGAGATCTTGAACTTTGTTGATTGAGGTATGTTGGACTAACGGCTCTTCTTTTGATAGATTTATGTAAAACCACTTTTGCTTCTTCCAAGTTACTAATGAGTATTTGTCTTATTTTATTTGGTTTGATTTTACCATCTTTAGCATCAGTGATGATATCAAGTGATTGATTAACAGTTTTAGACAGATCTTGAGTTAAATCTCTAATTCTATCATTATAGATTTCAAAAACAGAGATTGTTAACCCATATTCACCTGTAGAATGTTTAGCAGCATTAGACGTAGCAACAAATGATTCTCCAAAATGTTTTTTCAAAATCTTATAATCTGCCAAATTGTCTCCAATCTTGTTAAACATTTCATTTAAAGCATAAATTGCAAGACCTGGATTTGCATCATCACCATGAATTGAATAACTTTTACCACTATTTGAAGGACCTAAAGTGAAAAAGACACTATCTTTACCTTCAATAGTATCCAGTGTCAAATCTTGTAATGTTTCCTTGTAAAGATCTAATTGTGAAGTTTCATTAAACACTTTTGTGAATTTATTAGCAGCAGCAGTTTCTTTAAATTTGACATGGGTTTCATCTTGACTTTCGATCAAATAAGGAGCTTCTTTTGCCTCTGGAGTATCACCCCTTGGTTTCAATCTCAAATAATGTGGGATATTGCTCATTGTTGACCTTTGATTTGCCTAGCAGTTGTTAAAATACCAAACAATTCTATAAAATTCCTGTACTTATTTATTTTAAAAAAGAATGAAAAGTAAACAAAAACAAAGAAAATGAGTTTACACGACGCGAAATGGCAGTCACGTTTTGAGTCATGTGATCAAAATTTTCTTAAATTCGCGAAATTAATTTTGGTATAATCTCGCTTTTTTTTTGAAATTGATGTTTGTTTTCTCATTGAAGCTGCTTTTTGACATATTCAAAGGCACAATCGGGATACAAAAGTGTCAATTGATTGATTGTTATAGCGGTACCGAATTGACAATGGCTGCTGATAAGATTGAAGAAAGTGAATTGAAAGTCACTGAACAACCAATTGAAAGTGCTGGTGAAGGCGCTCCTTTAACTAGAAAAAGAACTAGAGATGATGTTGAAGAAGAGGAAGACAAGAAAGATGAAACTGAAAATAATCCAGAAGAACGTCCAATAGCTCAAGTGAAGCGTAGAAAAGATACTTCTGATGGAAAGGATCAATTGCCAACTGAAAGTAAAAGTGAAGATTCTGAACCAACCAAAATTAGTGAAGATACATCCAAAGGGGAAACAAACCATACAACTGCTAATGATGAAATAGAGAATAAAGATAATGAAAGTGAGAAGACTGAAGAATCAATTCCAAAAGAATCCACAACAGAATCCCCAGAAGAAACAAAGGAACAATCAGATGATAAAGTTGAATCAAAAGAAGAATCAAAGAAAGAACAAGAAACAGAAACCAGTGAAACAAAACCTAAAGAAGAACAAAAACAACCTGAAAAACCAAAATTTGTCTTTGGTTCAACAACTTCATTTGGTGCCAATGCATTTTCATTACTTGATAAAAAGAAGAATGTTTTTGATAGATCATCATCTGAATCACCAAAACCATCTGGTTCAACAACTCCATCAGTATTTGGTTCAAATTCTAAATTTGGTAATGCATTCCAATCATCAATAGCTAAGAAGAACATTTTTGATAAAACTCCAGAAGAACAAACAAAAGAAAAAGAAGAAGTTGAAAAATCAAGAGAAACCACACCATCAATAACAGGAAATTTATATAAACAAGTTGATTTAGAGAAGAAGGAAATTAAATCAGGTGAAGAAGGTGAAGAACAAGTATTTACATGTAGAGCTAAATTATATGCTTTAGATTTTGCAAAAGTTTCTGAAGGTTGGAAAGAAAGAGGTATTGGTAATATTCATGTTAATAAAGCTTTAGATACAGAGAAAAAATCAAGAATTATTATGAGATCAATTGGGTTATTAAAAGTGATATTAAATACACCATTAGTTAAAGGTTTAGAAGTTAATAAAGGTATGCCAAGTTCTTTAGCAAGTGAAAAATTCATTAGAATAACCATAGTGGAAGATGGTAAACCAATGCAATATGCTTTGAAAACTGGTAATCCAGAAACAACTACAGATCTGTTTAATGCTATAGATGATTTAATTCCAAAAGATGTATAAAAATTCCTAATAAATCATGTTTTTAAGTAATCTATATTAATATTATTGTACATTATATATAATAACACTATTTTCTTTCAAATGCTATACTACAAATTGTTTGACCTTTAACACCACCAAATTCAAATGATGGATAATCAATTTTTTTCCAAACTTTGAAAAAATCACCTTCAATAATTTTTGTTAATTCAACTTCTGTAAAATTACAAGACGTTATTAAGAAAACACTACCTGAAGGTAATAATTTCTGTACAGATTCAGCATATAATTCCACAGCTGTTTTACCATTAAATTTTAATCCACTTAATGCAATAGCATCTAATGTACCTTTATCTAATAATACATCAAATTGTCTTGTTGGTTTCCAATTGTCATCATAAATATCAACAACTTCGAATTCAATATCATCAATATCATTAGTTTCAGCAATATTTTGAGCAAATTCAACAGAATTTTCAGAATAATCAATACCCAAAAATTTACCTTTAAATCCTTCTTCTCTTAATTGAAATAATAAATGTCCATTACCTGTACCAACATCACACATTGTAGAATTTTCATTAATAGTTAATTGACCTAAATTATCAAATAAAAATGAAATCATCTTTTCTTCTGCATCTGAATCTGAAAACCAACATTCTCCTGTATCTTCTGGATTTTCTTCAAAATTATTCTTTTCAACTGCATAAAAATCATCCCAACTATAGAGGTAAGTTAATACCCTAGCACCAAAAAATCTAATAAGTAAAAGGATTCACATACTATTGTTTTGTACCCAACTTAGAGGTATTTAGCTTAAAAGTATCTTCAGTCATCTTTAATAAGTAAAGTATATGTCAAGATAGTTATCAAAACTTCATGATCAAGTTTATAGATTCAAATGTACGTTGATATAAAAAAAATTATGGTGGATTATGTAATCATCATATTTTAAATCTGTACTATAACAATTTGATCTTTTTGAACTACAAATTTATTCAATTTATATAATTACAATATTCTTTTATTATTTATATGTATAAAATGACTTATGATTTAATAAATTATTTAACCACGAATGATTAAATCATCAGGAATACCTTCATATTCACCATATTTTAATGCTAAATTAATATTTTGTAAACATTGAGTAGCAGCACCTTTTAATAAATTATCAATAGTAGCAACAACAACAACTCTATTTTGTTTAGCATTAACTGCAAAAGCACCAACAACAACACCATGATGACCACTAATATCACGAACTAATGGAGCTTCACCACTAACAGAGACTAATTGTTCACCTTGATAACGATCTTGATAAATATTTCTAATATCTCTTGCAGTTAATGGTTGATTTAATGGAATATTAATAGTATGTGTAATACCTTGGAACCATTGAGCAACATGTGGAGAAAATGCAACTTCTTGACCTAATTGTGATGAAATTTCACGTTCATGAATATGATCAGTTAATGAATATGGAATCAAATTATTATTTAAATTGTTTACATCATTTTTTGGTGATGGTTTTGTACCTGCACCTGAATAACCAGAAATACCAAAAATTGAAGGAACTCCACCAATATATTCTAATAATGGTTTAATTGCAATTTGTGCCGCGGTAGCATAACAACCTGGATTAGAAATTTTTCTTGCATTGGCAATTTGTTCTCTTGATCCTAATTCAGGTAATCCATAAGTCCATTCACCAGTTGTATCAAATCTATAATCTGCAGATAAATCAATAATTTTAGAAGTTTGATTACCCTTTGCACTTTCAATAGCATCAACAAATGGTTTACAAACACCATTTGGTAAAGCCATAACCCAAACATCAATTTCATTACGTTCTTCCATTCTCTTGATATCTTCAACTTGTAAATTTTCATAAATAATTTCAGATTTTGTATAACCTTCTAATTTTTTACCTTGTAATTCACGTGAAGAAACATGAGTTAATTCTAAATAAGGATGTGTGTTAATCATTGAAATTAAATTTTGTCCTGTATAACCTCTTGCACCAATTAATGCAACTCTTGATTTTGAAGTGTTTGTACCTTCAAATCTTGGTGGGTTTGGATTAGTTTCAGTGGCAAAAGTTCTAACACCAAATTGTTTAGTTGTTGTTGGTTGAACAAATGTGTTAAATCTTTGAGATTGTTGTTGTTGTTGAGTTCTTGGAATAGATCTCATTGATGAGAAAGATCTTGATTGTTGACCAGCAAAAACACCAGATTCATTATTACCATTTGATTTAACATGAGCGAACTTTTGTTCAAATTTATTAATTAATTGACTAACATGTTCTGGAGAATCAACACCAAACCAAAATAAAATACGACCATTTTTGGTGTATGACCCATCAGATTTTGAAAAATACCAATTAGTATTTGGATCATCTTCTCTAACAACCCATTGTAATGAATTATAATCACGTCTAATAGCATGGAAAATATTATCACTAACGTTATTTAACCAACCAGCTTTTGAAGCTAAGAATTTATCCAAAATTGGAACATTAGCACTTGATTCAACACCATCTTTAACAATAGCTAAAACTTCTAAAGGTTCATCACCATAAGATTTAAATGAAGAATTTTCTAATTCTCTTAAATATGAAGCAACAGATAATTTGCCTGCAGAAATTTCAGAATCTCTTTGTAAAGCTTTTCTTAATAATTCAGGTTCAGAAAATTCATTTAATGAAGATCTTGTTAATAAACGATAACCTCTTCTAATTAAAGTACCAGCACCAGAATCAGTAAATAATTCTTTTTGTAAATCATTAACATTAATAATAGCAACAGATGAAGATCTTGGTAAATGCATTAATAAATCTCTAATTTCTTTAATTTTCAATTTAGTACCATATTTAACCCAAGATTCTTTTAATAAATCTTCATATTCTTCATCTAAATTAATTGCAGAGATTTTTTCACCTGTATTACCATTAATAATACCACCTTTTTCATTTAAATAAACAATTTTTAAAGGTTCAAAAACACGAGCTAATTCACCAGCTGCAACATCAGCATTAACATTTAAGATTTGACCTGATGGAGTTTCAGCTAATGATGTAAGGATTGGTAAAGCACCTGCCGCGATAGAAGCTTCAATTGGTGATTTATTAACACCATTAATTTTACCAACTAATTTATATTTATCCTGGTCAAGATACTGAGCAGTGAAAACACCAGCAGTAATTGGTCTTGCATGAACACCCATTTTTTCTAAAGCGGTAACTAATTTTAAATTTTGTTCCAAAAAACATTTTCTAACAACACTCATTGTTTTTTCATCAGTAATTCTAATACCATCTTCATAAGCAGGTTCAACACCTTCAGCTTCTAATAATTCATTAATTTGAGGACCTGTACCATGTAACACGATTGGATAAAGACCAACATGGTATAAAAAGGCTAAACATGAAGCCAGTTCAGGTAAATGTTGAGTAATAATAGCACCACCAACTTTAATAACAGCAAATTGTTGAGATGATACAGAAGTGAAATATTTTAAATATTGTTCAACTTCTCTTTTAGACCCAATGTTATTTAACAATTGAATCACAGTGGATCTTGTTGAATAAGAACGACATAATTGACCTTGACAAGATTGATTATAAGCACCAGTGATACCGGCACTTGTTGATCTTGGAACGTTAATATGAGCAGGTGAAGCACCATTTGAAACACCAGAAGCAGCAGCGGCTCTTAAAGCATTACGTCCTGAGCGAGAGATGTGACGTCTTTGAGAAGACAATGAGGAACGTAACATGGCTGAACCCTTTTTGTAATGTTGTGTAATTGAAGGTGATTGAAATGTTTTGAAAAGAAGTTAAATTGGATTTTTCGAGTCAAAGATTGAAGGATGACTGATTTCTGATAACAATTTTTTTTTCTGCAGCACAAAATATCGAGATTTGCACGTGACTTTGATTGGTTTTTGGACAATAACTTTTAATTTTGATGGTAAACGTTGTGATTTAAAGTGAGTGGTGGAATATTCAGAGAAAAAGGAGAGGAATGGTGGTATTTATACTTGTGATTTCCCATTGGAACGTGTTGTTTAATGGTGTTCAACCCGGTTCTTCGTTTACGCCTGTCAAATAACTGCTTGAAAAACCGCGATTCCGATTTTAATTCCATTTGAAAATTGATTTTTGTATGGCAAATTAAAAGCAGTGGAATAGAAGAAGTTCAACAGATTACCAGTAGTTCACACAAAGAGAAGAGTTACATTGACAATGGCAAAGGCATATTTACCAGGTGAGTGATGGTATCCAAGTGTTTCCAGAAAGAACGGGTTACTAACAGTTGAATTAGCTCTTGAGGATGCTAATAGGTGAGTCTCTTTGACACAAAATAAAATCTATGGTTTATTAATACTAACAATACCACAAGTCCACTTTCTCCTCAACAATTAGAAGTCTTGAGACAACAAGTTCTTTCAGAAGGTGAACTTGTCTCTGTTCAATCCCGTTTCAACTATGCCTGGGGTCTTATCAAGTCTAATAAAGTTGATGATCAAAGATTAGGTGTCAAGATATTAACTGATGTTTTCAAAGATTCTCCACAAAGAAGAAGAGAATGTCTTTATTATCTTTCAATAGGGACTTATAAATTAGGTGATTATGCTGATGCTAGAAGATATTCAGATGCTTTGGTTCAGCATGAACCTGATAATCAACAAGCCCAAGCATTACAAAAAATGATTGAAGATCAAATTTCTAAAGATGGGTTAATTGGTATTGCCTTGATCTCTGGTGTTGTTGCAGCTGGTGCCACTGCATTATCATTATTCTTGAGAAAGAAACGTTGAGGTGTTGGTCTTGATATTCTTATGTGATTCGATTGTGATTTATAGCTATTTATATGAGATTTATGATTTTATTAGTCCCAGTGTAGCCCAGTGTAGCTGTAGACAGGGAGTTAGGCAGACTTCTGCCTAACTCCTAGACGGAGCCTGTCCACCTCCGCCTAAACCTCATAAAATCACCAATTAAAGTATAAAGTTAAAGTTTTGAATAGAACAATAAAACCGTTGAAACAATTGTACCTGTGATAAACAAAATCAGCCGTTGCTCATCAGGAACAAAATATCATGATTTAGATCCATACACATCACAAGACTCAACTGATCCCTTACAATCCCAAATAAACCACAGTTCTCCCACTCAGATCTTTATGAGTCTATGGTGAGTTCCAAGTTCCCTTCCAATATCATATGCACTTAGCAGGATCATTGTTGCGTTTTAAAACTTTTTCACTTAAACAATAAAACTGTTATAAAGTTAAAAATCACATCAGTCGTTGTAAAATGGGTTCATATACGATAATGATGTACATGATTGTCACTAAATTTTTTTTCTTGATATAAAATAAATAACAACTGCTGCTTTATTGTTTATTACACCTATATTTCATAGAGCTTCAAAGTATCACAACATGTCTTCAATAGAGAAGGTACCATCTTCAGATTCAACACTAAAAGATTATGATGAAGCTCTACGTTTCATCCAAAACAAAAAATCATTAGATCATGAAATCATCTCAACAAATCGTAAAATGGATTCAAAATTAATGTGGAAAATTGATTTATACTTGATTCCAATAATGTGTATGATTTATTTCTTACAATTTTTGGATAAAGGTCTTATAAATTATGCTGCCGTGATGGGTATCAAAAAAAATTTAAAAGGTGATGAATTTTCCAACTTGGCTACAATTTTTTATGCTTCTTATATTGCATTTGAACCTCTGAATGCCTACTTATTACAAAAATTACCATTGGCTAAATTTTTATCATTTACTATTATAGCTTGGGGGATTATCGTTTCATGTCATGCTGCTTGTCATACTTATGCTTCATTAATGATTGTTAGAACTTTATTAGGTGCTTTTGAAGGTCCTGTTGCAGTTTGTTTGATTTCAATTTCTGGTATGTATTGGAATCATAATCAACAATTACGTCGTATGGGTTGGTGGTCAATTCAAGCAGGTACAGGTTCAATAATTGGTGGATTACTTTCATTTGCTTTCCAACATGTTGAAAATGCTTCATTACAATCATGGCAAGTGTTTTTCCTTGTTATTGGATTATTTACATTTGTTTTTGGGATTTTCACATGGTTTTATTTACCTGATAATCCAACAAATGCATGGTTTTTAACTGAAGAAGAAAAAATGATTGTTGTGGAACATGTTAGATCAAATCAAACAGGTATTGAAAATAAAACTTATAAAAAAAATCAAATTAAAGAACTATTATTTAAAGATAAACATACTTGGCCAATGTTTTTTTTAACTATAATTTCACAAATTTGTACTGGTGCTATAGGTACTTTTTCTGTTCAAATTATTGCAACTTTTGGATTCAATAATAAGATATCTGCATTAGCTCAAATGCCTTCAGGGGCTGCTACAATAATTTGTATATTAATGGGTACTTATATCTGTGCATATTATGGTCATCGTACTTTGATTTTCATTTCCATGATTATTCCATCAATTATAGGTTATATTGTCTTGATTTCCTCAAGGGATCAAATCGGAAATCTACTTTCAATTTATTTATTATCACCAGGTTCTTGTGTTATTACATTAATTTATAGTTGGAATAATACAAATACTGCAGGTTATACCAAAAGAGTCGGAAGAAATTGTATGACAATGATTGCATTTGCCGTGGGGTGTTTAATTGGTCCTCAATTGTTTAGAGAATCGGATTATCCAAGATATATACCTGCTAAAATCACTTTATTAGTTACAATGGTTGTTTCTATATTTTTGGTATTAGTTGTTGCTTTGATTTCAAGATTTGAAAATAAAAAGAAGGATAAAATTAGTTCAAAAGAGTTAGATTCATTACCTGAAAATTATGAATTTTTAGATATGACTGATTTACAAAATCCAAATTTCCGTTATGCTTTTTAATCAAAAAGAAGAAAAAAATTATATACAGATTTCATATATAATACTAATTAATTAATAACATAGACCAACTTAATTAAACGATATTATTTGTTAATATTAATTTCTCTTCTTCAGTCAATTGTTCATAAATTTCTCTAAAATTATGAATATTTTGTGATGCAGAATTTTTAAAAAATTGAATTAAATATCCCTTTAATTCATTATTTGAATCTCCATGACCTCTATCATCATCATCAATATATGATTTTAATTTATCAAAATCTCCTCCAATATCATCAAGATCTTCCCATCCATCTTCTCCAATATCTTCAGCTACTTCATCATCATCTTGATCACCATGATCATGATCATGTCCATGTGATTCACCTAATTCTTGATCATGTGTTAATGATTGGGTACCTAATTCAAATACTAATAGTTTAATGATTTTAAAAGGAACAGATACTTGTTGATATTGTTGTTTATGTTTCATTGATCTTGTAATTATAATATCAGAATTTGGATCAAAATATTCATCACCATCCACAGTAAAATTAAATTCAACTTGTGATGAAAATAATTTCCCTAAAGCATGAACATTTTCTTCAATTTTTTCACCACGTAAAGTTTGAAAATTATTAAACCAAATATTGAAAACTTTTTGAATCTCTAAATTTTGCAAAAATTCCATTGTATGTTCTAAATCAATTTCAATCATATAACATAAAACTGATAATAAATCTTCAATTGTACTTATTTCTTTAGCCGTTATTAATCTATTAGTTACAGCTGAAAGAACATTTGGTAATACATTTTGAATTTGATTTTCAAATCTTTTCAATACTGCAACAACAAATGAACCAAGAAATAATGCACCACTATCAGAAATTTCTGGATTAAAATATTTTTCTAAGATTTTTAAAACAATTTCTAATTCAAAATATTCTGAACTTGATTTATTAATTAATGATGTAAAACCCTCGGCTCCAACTTGTAAAACTTGTTCATCATTTGTATTTAATAATACAGTACTTATTATATGATTATAAATTGGGAATAATTCTCTTGGAATATTTTCAGGACAACTATAAATGAAAATATTTAATGTTTGTAATAACATAACCAATAATGCAGAATAATCTGGTCCCAATGCTCCAATAGCTGTTTTAATATCTTCAATAGTGGAACCAACAAATTTAACATATGTATCTAAGTCAAGATCTTCAAATAAATCTTCTAATGCTTCTTCAATATCTAAAACTAATTGAATATTACCTGGATCTTTTTGTGCTAATTGCATTAGGATTCTTAATGATCTAATATTTGTTTTTTGAATTTTTTGAACAAGTTTCAGAACTTCAGCTAATAAAGGTGATGTATCGTCCCTTGCTTCTTCTAATAATGACTCAATTAATGTATATAAATCCTCTTGAGTTTTAATTGGTATAGATTCAAATTTTAAGAATGAATTATATGATAATAATGAAATTAAAAATGATGTTTTCAAAATTGATGATTGATCTAAAGCAATAATTTTTAATGATTCCACAATGGATTTTATACCAAATTCTGATGAATTTAAAGATTTTTCAAACATTTTAAGAAAATCTGGTATTGTTAATAAAACACGAACTCTAACTAAGATTTCATTATCTTGTAATAATGAAGCAATACCATTCAAGACATCACCTAATGGAGTTTCTGATTTAATATCATTTTCATTTTCCATTAATCCACCTAAAACATATAATAAAGCTTCTTTACTTCTCCAATCATCAGATTTATCAAATTGTAATAATTTATTAACTAACCATTGATAAATATAATTTGCGTCTGTTTTCCCCAATTCTGAAACATAATCATAAACTGCATTTCTAACAAGGTATGTTGGTGATACACCAGTTTCTTCAGTAACAAATTCATTAAAATCTTCAACCCAATTATCTTCTAATTCTAATGGAACAAAACTTGAGGCTAGTACTGAATCTAAAAAATATTCAACTGGACTATTTGAAACTTGAAGTTTACCTAATGATCCTAAGAATTGGAATTGTTCTATTAATAAATTACTTAATGCGATTGAAGTATTAATTTCTGGATCATTATTCTCAGTATATTTATCTTCATTTTCCAATACCACAAGTTCAACATAAACTTTTGAAGATGATATCACATCATTTATGGTTTCTTGTTGTAGTGCCAATTTAGCTTCTTTTGGGAATAATTTCTGAGGGAATTCAGTATTTAAAATGTATGCAATTGAATATAATGTGGTTCTTAAAGTTACACTATGAATATTCAATATATGATTTTGTAATAAGACAGTTAATAGTGTAACAATTTGTCCAAAATGTTGTTCTAATGCAGCTTTTTTATTAGGATCCTCTGTAACGGCAGGACTTTGTAATTGTAATAGACATGATTTATATAAATTAGCAGCTGCTGTTTTAATCTTATCACCAGCATGTTCATTAGTCAATAAGTTCATACATTCTGTGATGGTAGCATTACCAACACCACCTTCGAAAAACAATTCTTCTGTAACTAAATCATCAAATAATTCTTGTAGTAATGATAAACCACCAAGAACTGCAATTGGATCTAATGAAGTCATTTTGGAATATAACACGTCTAATAAATCAGGCCATTCATCTGGGAAATCAACTGCAGATATTTGTACTACTGCATAAGAAGCACCATTTCTAATCTTTGAATCTTTATCAGATGTCACCAAATTGATCAATGTATCTCTAATTAATGATTTAGCATTTTGATTTATAGCAGGTCCAACAAATGATTCAAAACCTGCACTCCAGAATAACGGTACAATTCTTTTCAAATTAAGTAATGCACTTTGTCTAGCAGCAACATTAAAGCTAGAAGTAGCTGATAACTTTATCAATGTTACAGCAGCTTGTGAAGGATTGGAACGTACAATCTCTGCCAATTCATTTTCAGCGTGCTTACGAGTAGCATTGTCCGGAAGTTGGATCCTGTGTAACACGTCCAAAATAGCACTTTCCATTCTTATTGCTTTACCAAAATAATCAATTGAACCACTTCAAACAGACCACTAAGAATAACTTTCAAATCAAACAGGCTTTAGATCAACCAGTCTGTTTCTTTGTTAAACGCGTAACTGCTAAGTAAAAAAAAAGTTTTGAAACCAAAACAATCAAGAGAATTCGCGGGTTTTCATAGAAAATGTCAAACTTGTGGAAGATCCGATAAGTTGTAATCAGATTTGGCCCTGGAATCAGACATCAGATAGGGGAACCACAGAGAAATTAGGCTCAGTCAGTAAGGAATAACATAAGAGATGTCAGACGAAGGTGCTTCATTCAAAGAACAAATACTCGACGTTGCGCGCAGAAACAACACCGAACTTTTTGACGAGATTTTGGCCAATGCTGCTGGTGAACAGATATCAGATATAATAAACCATTCAAAAGATGCTTTAGGAAATACTCCTTTACATTTGGCTGCTAAATATGGTTCATTTGAAGTCTTGGATACAATCTTGGATCAAGAAGGTACTGAAGTTGACCCAGTAAATGTCATTGATGGTGATACTCCATTGCATTTGGCTGTGCGCTATAGTGAAACTGAACCTGAACATGGTGCCTTCATTGCTGAAACTTTGATCGAAGCAGGTGCTGATGCAAGGTGAGTATATTGGAGAGAAACAATATGTTTTTTGATATAATACTAACAATTGATTATTTTAAGAATAAAGAATAAAGGTGGATTCACCCCAGTGCAATTGATACATAATGAAAATCCACAATTAAGAGAATTATTACAATCAGCAGAATACGCTGCTGCTTTAGAACAAGAAGGTCAATTAAACAGTGAGTATTATTTCCAACGTGATCTGAATGAGAAATTAACATTGAAAGATGAAGATGATGGACCAAGTGACGATGAAGGTTCTGCAAGTGATAGTGATTAGTTACAATATTTATAATATAGGGGTAAAACGAAGATTCATGAATTCAGAAATATACATAAATTTTAAAAGTTAAAAAGTTGATAGATTCAAATGGAATCCAATGAGAAATCATCTTCTGTAGTGTTTGCCCATCCACATAACGCTTCAATACCGATTTGTTTAAGTTCGTTATATTTGATATTTTGCTTCTTTAAACCGTAATAATTTCCATCAATGATCTTCAAATGAGGTCTTGAAGCTTCAAATAACTTTACTCTTGACACAATACTTTCCCCATTCTTCCTTATATATGTCTTTTTATTGAAAAAGCCTTCCTTCACACCATTAACTATCGATTCATTCAAATCGTAATCTGGTATGTAGATCAGACTTGTATTTGAAGGTGATTTTTTAGCATCATCTTTAGCGAATAAATATTCTTCCACATTTGTGGAAAGACATTGTATCATATGAGCATTATTAGCATAATTAGAGTCAAACCTGTTACGGAAAGCTCTATTCATTCCCGTTTCATCGAATTTATTCTTCGGTACCACAATCAGATCAATAAAAAATCCAATTGTATCACAATAAGAGCTAACAACACCATTTAACAACGATGTGAATTGTGTCATTGAAATCTTATCTGAGCAACTCATAGACATACAAAGTGGTGAGTCTCTTCTCCCAGGTTTTGTCCTTACTTTGCCTTTTGTCATAAAATCTTCACGACCTCGAAGTACACCACCAGGTAATTTTGTAAGTTTGTCCCATTTAACATCATCTTCTTCGATTAATTGTTCCAAACTCGAGTCACCACATGGTAGTTCTGATACATATAATGCAAATTCAATCCCATCTTTAAGTTTAAACCTTAAAGTGTCATCATCAGTGTACTCTATATATTTAGATTCTTCACCATTTTTAACTTTGGTACATTCATTAGCAATAACCCAATTGAAAGACCTTATACATAAAACTTCAGCGTGGCAGTCATGTAATATTCTACCACCTTGTGAGTACTTGGATATTATCATTTCTGGAATGGCTTTAACACCAGTTGCTAATGAAACTAGTCCTATATCATATTGATCTGGATTTGAATTGAATATAGCTACTATACCAGCTAATACTGTCCATTCTTTTACACCATTAGATCTTGTAGTTGGTTTACCCTTTAATTTTTTGGTTTCAAAAGCACCTATCACCACTGAAGCGATTTCATCAGCAATTGGTTCATAATTTTCGGCCATTGATTGGTGTTGATGTTGAGTTATATCGAAAGTTCAGTTATATTGTACACGCGAAAATTTTATGTTGACCTGCACTATGAAGGGCCAAGTACAAAAGTTCTAAAATACAAACATTTATTATACATCAATTGCTCAGATTATAAAAGACTGTCCTAAATTTGGATATCAAATTTAAAATCAATTCCAGAAACTAATTTATCAAATTCACCCAAATTTCTATATTTTGCAGCTTTTAATAATTGTTTTTCCTTTTCTTGATTTTCTGCAACTTGTTGGGCAGTTTCTAATGCATCAGCTTTAGCTTTTTCATTTTCTTCTTTTTGAATTTCTTTATAGTAAACTCTTGATCTTGTATTTAATCTTCTGAAAGGATCTGTTTTATCCAGAGCACCTGTTCTTCTTTTTTCTGTATTTATTAATTCAGCTTCTTTCACAGATTTCATATTCATTTTTCTATTACGTTCATTAACTTTTGCAAATTGATCAGAATTTGAACCAATTGAAACTTTGTTTTTATTTGATTTTTGGAAATGATTTTCCAGTTTTCTTAAACGTTCACTATAATCCCGTATAGCATTTGTATCATGTCTATCTTTAGCAACTTGTAATTTTTGTGTAAGTTCTGATTTTTTCAAAACATAATTTGCACCAACTGAAGTATCATTAAACATACTTCTTCTTCTAATAAATTCATCGAATTGAGAACCTTCTAATTTCTTGGTGGCAAAAGTTTTCAATTCTTGATATTTTTCTTCAATTTCTCTTAATGTTGGTAATGCAGCTCTTTTACCAGCTTCATTAGCATCATTTATATATTGATTATATTTAGAAAATTCAGATTCTGTAATTGGTTCATCACTGAAGAAACTCATATTAAAATTTTTCTTATCTTTACCTGGTTGTGAAACAACAAATTGTTGATCAGTTTTTTGTGATCCTAAAGTATAAGGTTTATGATGAATAACTTTTTCAATTCTAACCATACGATGTTCATGTTTATTGACACGAATTTTACCAAAAGTACCAACAATAACACTGGAAAACCCTGGATAGAAACAAAATTTTTCTGCAACTGAATGACCAGTTTTAATTTTATTTATATCACTTAATTCAGCAATTTTACGTTTAGAGCTTTCAGCCCATTTGACTTCTTCGCCACCAAAATTGTTAAATTCTGGTTCATAATCATCTTCTTCAAGTTCACCTAAATCATAATCATCCTCTTCTTCATCTTCATCTTCGTCTTCATCATCATAATCATCTCTTGTTCTTCTGCTCTTTTTTTCTCTTTGTTTCTTCAATTCTGATAGTTTAGAAGATTTAACAGATCTTGATGATTCTTTAACTTTTTGAGATCTACTACTTGATCTTTGTTGTTGCGCTTGATTTTGTTTTGCTCTTTGAGCTAATAATTTTCTTTCATTGTATTTTTGTAATTCTTGAGAACGTTCGAATAAAATGGATTCTCTTTCCATTTCAGCCATTGATTCCAATTCGGCTTTATCCTTTTCATTCTTATATTTACCTTCTAATGGATATGGACTTGGTTCTTCTTCTTCTTCATCTTCATCTGGGATATCACCTATATCGTAATCATCATCTTCCTCATCCACGTCATCTTCATCAGCATCACCGATGTCGTAATCACTTTCCTCTTCATCAACACTAAAAAGCACAATGTTAGTAATCACAGCACCAAAAAACAATATCAGACAATTAAACTCACACTTTCTTCTTCTTACGTTGTGATTTATCTGGAGAACTACCTCTCTTATTACCCAATGCTTCGTTGTCGCTTTCGCTCTCAGAGCCTGCACCGGCCAACGCCAAAAGATCCTCTTCCAAATCAGACATTTCTCAACAGCTTATAACACTAATCAGCCTATGATCAAACCAACTATCAAAGTGTCAATCTGTTCTTGAATTCAAATTAAAATCAAGTTTTGTTGTTGATTATTTTCAAATATTCAGTTTGTTTTTCGCGAGAGCTTTTTTCCCGGATTTCAATTTTCCTGAAGTCGGATCTCAAATAAACATGGCTCTTAAAAACTTCACCAAGAAATGACATTTTAACAACCCATTAAAAGCACAAAAAGACGTGGATAGCTCGCCGTTTTTTAAAAGGACCATCTGCTGGTTACATGGCCACAAATACGAGAGAACAACATGGCAAACAGGCCCACTTCCAAAAGATCGCCGTCGATCTTGGTCACAGACTCCAGAAATGCCCATAATAAAAGTGCACCTTTTGCTGGAGCTGCGCATAACAACAATGGCTCAAGTTCATTAAGCAGGTCAACCAAATTGAAAAAGAGAAATAGTGGTAAATTCAGTGATATTTCAGTTTCAAATTTGTTAGGTGATGCTAGTGATGTACCTTCTGGTCGTAGGGAAGAAAGATTATCCACTGGCTCTTTAACTTTGGGGGACTCATTACGGGATCAAAGAAGAAGACTTTATACAAAACCTTTCCAACCATTACCTTCTAGAACTTCTAAAACATCACAAAAATTGGTGTTAATCCCAGATGAAGATGATGAACGTTCTTCTGACCCAAGTGCCTTCAAAGTTCCAAATGCTTCAAGATCAAAAGCTGAAAAAATGTCAAAAGAGAAAAGAGCTAAGAAATTATCAAGAGTAACTGCATATTTAGTTTCTGATGGGTTTAATTTGGATAAAACTGCATCATTTTTAAGTGATAAACATGATATATATCCAAGATTATATGATGAAGTGCTTTATTGTCCATACTGTCTACCTTTGCTACCCGGAAGAGAAGGTTTCAGAATAAGGTCAAATAAAACTGGTAAAAATACAAGTGGTGTTGCATATATGGAAAGATTAATCGATTCATCTGAAAGACGTGATCATCATTATGAATATTATAGTGGTGTGGAAACCCCAGAAGATATGAATAATAATTATGAAATTGATAAACCTGAAACTGAAGAAGCTAATTATGGTCCTTTTGATCCAAGTGAACCTCAATTTTTCGCTGAAAATGTGCATGAAGACACTGCTGCAGCAAATGCTAAACAACAAGAAATGATCAAACATCATGCTGAAATGTTTATATTTAATTATGGTGTTGTGGTATTTTGGAATTTCACAGAGATTCAAGAAAAGAACATCCTTGGTGATATATCATTTGCTAGAAATGAATCAGATACAAAGCAATTAGTTATAAGACCAATCGATGAACATGATATTGAAAAAGAACAATTTCATTTTGAATATGATACTGAGACTGAAAGACCAAGAATTTATAATGATATGATTACATTAAGATCTGGTGATCATTTAATTAAATTGACAATGTCTCATGCAATTGCTCAATCTACAAAATTATGTCGATTCGAATCAAGAATCACACCAATTTTATATTCAGTCTCTAAATTACCTAAGAGATTAGCACTCACAGGGAAATTAGGTTTAAAACGTGAACATTTAATTAAAAAATCTGGTAAATTGTTTAAATTAAGAGTTGATGTTAATCTTTCATCAAATGTTTTAGATACTCCTGAATTTTTCTGGACTTTTGAACCAAGTTTACATCCATTATATAATGCTGTTAAAGAATATTTAGAAATTGATCAAAGAGTTGAAGTTCTTAATGATCGTTGTAAAGTGTTTTTGGAATTTATTGATATTGTTGCAGATTCAGTTGCAGAAAAAAATATGACAAGAATAACTTATATGATTATAACAATTTTCTTTTTGTCTGTTATTGTTTCATTTTTTGAAATTTTTGTTAGATATATGATTATTAATCGTAATAAGCATCATGTTCCAGATCTTCCATAATTATATTTGTCTTTTGATTTTCCCAATTTAATATAATTTTTTGCATGAAGGTGTTTGCATTTATTGTTCTTTACATCTTTCTTTCAGTTCTTTTCCATGGTTTTTTTACCTTTCATAATATTTTATTGGTATGATTTTATTAATCACATTTTTTCATAGATTTTAATCAATGTCTAAGCGTTAATTGGATGTTTACATCATATATTTCATTATTACGTAGGTTATAATTTGTGAGTTAATAACAGAATAAGTATATTCACGTTAATTTATATATATACGAGGCTATCTTATTTCTTAGCACCATATTTACTAACGGTTTTACCATCTGGAATAGTGAAGAAAACAGCTGGTTTACCATTTTCAGCTTGTTTATCCAAACGGTAGTAACCTTTTCTTTCAAATTGAATAATATCACCGACTTTAAATGATTTAACATTAACATCAGCAACACCAGCAGTATGGAATTCAGTTTTTGGAGTTAAGAAGTTTTCAAAATCATCACCTTCATCTAATTTATCTTTTGTAATTAAATGGTCAAAATCAACTAAATCAACTTCAACTTTATCTTCAGTATCAGCTAACCAAGTAACTTTATGTTTAGTTTTACGGAAATCACCATCTAAATTCAACTTAACTTCAATAGATTTAACATGGTCACCTTCTTTAACTAATTTGGTAACAATAACATTACCCCAATCCATTAAAGTTAATTCTTCACCATCTTCTAATGAATCAGCATCTTCTTGATCAATTAAGATATCTGAAGCATAGATGACATCTTTTTCACCAACTTCTGGATTTTTCTTATGTTTTGGTTTCTTTTCAATAGTTGGTTTAGATGGACCATCAACAATATGAACTTTAACAGGTTCAACAACAGCAGTATGACGTGGAGCAATTGGATCAATAACTTTTTTGTTAGCAGCCCAAATAATTGACCAATCCAAGTTAATGATATTTTTAGAAGGACCTTGAGAAATGACGAAGTTTCTTAAACCTTCAACAGTCATACCTCTACGTCTAACACCTCTAACAGTTGGGAATCTTGGATCATCCCAGTTTGAGACTAAACCCTTATCAACCATCCATTGTAATTTACGTTTTGATAATAAGGTTCTAACAAAGTTAACTCTTGCGAAATCCCAAATATGAACTTTTCTAATGTTTAAAGCTTTTAAGAACCATTCATATTGTGGGTTACGATCTCTATATTCAATAGTACGTAATGAATGAGTAACACCTTCTAATGAATCAACAATTGGAACACAGAAATCATAAGTTGGATACATTTTCCATTCTGAACCAGTTCTATGATGTGGAGTCAAGTTAGTTCTGTAAATAACTGGATCTCTTAAAGCTTTGTTTGGATTATCAAATGAGATTTTAGCACGGATACAGTTTTTCAAACCTTCTTCAGTACCATTCTTCATTTCTTCAGTGAAGATTTTCAAGTTTTCTTCAACAGTACGTTCACGTCTTTCTGATGGAATACCATCCATTCTTTCTTGTCTCATTTTTTCTAATGGAGTATCATCAGCATAAGCTTTACCTTCTTTGATTAATTTAACAGCTAAATCATACATGTGGTCGAAATAGTCTGATGAGTAAGTTATTTTATCACCTTTAATACCTAATAATTCTAAATCTTCTAAAATTGAATCTTGGAATTCGGTTTTTTCCTTTGAAGGATTAGTATCATCGAATCTAATGATTAATTTACCATGATATTGTTGTGCGAAATATTGATTCAAGATAGCAGCTTTAGCATGTCCAATATGTAAATATCCAGATGGTTCAGGTGGGAAACGAGTAACAACTTGACCATCAACAGCATCTTGTAAATCAATGTCAAAGTTGGCTTTATGACCTTCTTTTTTACCATCTGGTTTAACTTTAGCTTGTTTTTTCAAATCAGCAACAGATTTTTGTAATAATTCAGCAACACCACTAAATTTTTTATCAGATTCTAACAAAGTGTACCAACGGGAAACATTGATATAAACTTGATTCTTGATGATTGAACCAACCATACCGTTTGATCTTAATGAACCCCAAACGGCAACATCAGCTAATGATGGTTTATAACCAACAATAAATGAACGATAGTTCAAATGACTATCTAGTTTTTCTAATGAAGTAGCTAATTTTTTGAAATCTTTGATGGTCAATTCTTCAGCACCGAATTTGATCCATTCTTGAGCAGTTTCAGCACCGGTAAGAGCTTTTGGGAAGGCAGAAGCTAATTTGGTTAAGATTTCACCATCAACAACGGTTTCATCACCTTTGGTTAATTTGGCAGAGGCCTTGTCAACGGCTTTTTCGTCAACAAACTCGATCTTGACGGCGTCTTGAGATTGGGCATTGACGAATTGAGCAGCGATCAATGCTGGGTATGCGACCACTGGGGCCTTAGCAGCAACGGTCAAAGTGTAAGACATCTTTGGTGAGTTGGTGAAGAAATAAAAGAGTTGTTGTTCTTTCAAATCGATGAACTTTTTTTTGATGGTTAAAATGATTTTCCGGTTTTGCCACTACTTTTTGAAATTTTTATTACTTGTTGATGTTTTTTTGTATGGATTGTTTTAGACATTTGGAAACTGGTTTTCAATAAATTGGTTACAAAATTCCATAAGGAGAATGAGTTCGTCAAAGTTATTACCATTGAATTCTAGAGCTGCAACCACAGCGTTAAAACAGCCAAAAGAGATTGCGAGTTTTTCCAGAACTTTTGATGGGGAATACGTCAATGATGATTCAAGTTTAGGCTATTATTTCCTACCAGATTCTGATATTGAAACAAATATTGATTTAGGTGCTGGTTTCAAAAAATTCAAAAAGTTTGATGAAGCAAGAGATGGGGAATTTGATGGATTATTAGGTGCTATTAAGAATTATGAAGAAACAAACAAGACTAAAGTTAAAGCTCATATTATCACTTGGAGAGGTATAATGACAAAATTATTAACACTACCGTATAACTTGAATGATCCATTAGATTTCAATGTTGTCTATTTTGACGGTCACTTATTTATTCAAGAAGACAAAGCATTGAAAACTGCACGTGAAACTAAACCAACTGATGAACATGCAAGATTAATGTATTCAGGTTATAAATTTGAAAGTATAGCAACTCTACCCAAACCATTGGCCCAAGTATCAAGAGCCACTATTGATAAAAATCATAAGAAGATCGTAAGTAATGCAGAACAATATTGTTCAATTGTTAAAACTGGGATTGGTAAACAAAGAATCATAATTGGAGGTGAAGTTGATTGTGTTTGGGATTATAAACCTGAAGATTCAAATCCATTACCTCATTATGTTGAATTGAAAACTTCAAAAGTTATAAGTGAACCAAAACATTCAATTATATTCGAGAAAAAATTATTTAGAACTTGGGCTCAATGTTTCCTATTGGGGATAAGTAAAGTTATTTATGGTTTTAGAGATGATAATTTAATTTTAAGAACTGTGGAACAATATAAAGTTGATGAGATCCCAGTATTGATAAAAAATAATCCTGTTAATACAAACCCAAAGAGAATCAATTGTATTGATGCTTTGAAATGGTATGGTGCTGTTGTTGAATGGATAGTGGAAAATGTTCCAAAAGATGAATCAAAAGCCTTCAGAATAAGTTATGATAATAAAAATAAATCATTTGCATTGAATGAATTACCTTCAGATGTTTCAGATAATGTCCTAAGTACAATGTTAACTGAAGATTTCAAGAATTGGAGACTACAAAAGAGAAATGAGTAATTATATATTAATTAAATATTATTGTTAATGAATATTAAGTTAGTTGTGTGCA
The DNA here is from genome assembly GCF_000313485.1 of Hansenula ciferrii. Taxonomy (NCBI): domain Eukaryota; kingdom Fungi; phylum Ascomycota; class Saccharomycetes; order Phaffomycetales; family Wickerhamomycetaceae; genus Hansenula; species Hansenula ciferrii. The sequence continues at coordinate 4,070 of NW_011887617.1, read as the reverse complement.
TCATGTCAATGATCATTCTGATTAGCTTTGAAATCAGTTGTAGAGCTCATTGTCATATTTACCATATAAATCAGAAGCAAAATGACGTGCAATTTTTTCTTTACCAATAGAAGTGATTTTATCAAAATCTTCTTGTTCTAATTCAAATGTAAAGATTTCCAATGCACTTTGTAAACGTTCAACCTTAGATGATGTAGTTAATGGAACAATTCCATTTTGATAAACCCATCTCAATAAAATTTGTGATTCACTCTTGCCATACTTAGTTTCCAATTCTCCTAAGATGTTATCTAATGGACCTGGACGAGCTCTAAATAATGGAGCTAATGGAGAATAAGCTTCAATTAAAATATCATTTTCTTTGGCATATTCTAAAATCTTAGGAGTTTGACCTTGTAAATAAGCATGAAATTCAATTTGATTAACTTGTGGCTTGATAATCGTTGCAACTTTATTAATTCTTTCCAAATATTCAATAGAGAAATTTGAAACACCAACATTTTTAACTAACCCATCTTTATACAATTTTTCAACTTGTAACCAAGCTTCTTCTAATGTAATTCCAACAGTTTCAGGTGATATTCTTGGAGTATGTAATAAATATAGGTCAACATAATCTAGTTCCAAAGTCTTTAAAGCGTTTTGTAAAGTTTCATAAGGACCTGAAGTCTTTTTAGTACCTGGTGAACCTGGACTATATTTATCAGTAATAAATAATTCTGATCTTGGAATTCCAGATCTTTTGATCCCTTGTCCAACTTCATAATGGGTTGAATATGCTTCTGCAGTATCAATATGGTTAAACCCTGCTGATATAGCATTTGAAATACCCTGGATCAATTCTTCAACTGGTTCATTCTTTTCTGATTCAGGTCTTGCCCTTTTTTGGATTTTCCATGCTGTACCAGATCCAAATCCTAAACTTGGGATTTTATCACCAGTTTTTGGTAATGTGAATGTTGGAATCTCAGAAAGTGTCATTGTGGTAGTGAAATATAAGCGTAATCAGTACGTTTATCAGCTATATGGTATATGGATTTAATCCTTATCAAAAGTAAAGGATTTCTGGTATCTTTTATACCTTGAAGTTACTATCGCTTATAATCCCGAAAAGGGAAGTATTCCTGATAGCCAAAAACTGTGTACGTACTCATAAACGTTAATCTACAAGTTTAAACAACGGCAATTCAAACTTTAGGATGAGTACTTTACGAGATTGGATTCGTGATCTTGTAAACTGGATAATCATATGTGTATATTACAGATACCATCGGTGACATATCACTGCTAGAGCACATTCGGGGTATACCGTATAACCTTTTAACTACTGCAAAGAAAAAATAAAGAACTGAAAAATATTGTATTACAAAACTTAAGTTAATTAATTATACAATTTGTGCATCATATTAGTGAATTGTTCATTTTTTTTTGTGATTAATTAATCATCTTCTTGATGATTTTCTAGAATTACGACTTCTTTGTCTTGTTAACATTAATGAAGGGCTCATTGGTTTTGGGGTATAAAATCTAGTTGATGAACCATCATATTGTAATTGTCTATAAGGTGTTTGAAATGGTGTTTGGTAGGATTGTTGATTAACAGATTGTTGCTGTTGTTGTTGATTTTGATTTTGATTTTGGTTTTGATAATTTGGATAAGGATTTTCATATTGTGTATAATTTCTATAAGTACCAAAAGCTGCATTTGTTAAAACTAAAGATCCCACGGTAATTAAAAATAAAAAAATCATTGATTTCCAGCTAATTGGTTTTATGAATCCATTTATAATTTCTGCAAAAGTTTCAGCTCCAATTTTGGCACGTCCAACTGTTGTTGGATCTTGATTCATACATTTTTCCCATTGTGAACATGCAGCTTCTAAAGCAACAACTCTTTGACCTGGTTGACAATTATTTCTCAAGTATTCTCTTGAGCAAAGGGCAATTTCTTGAATTATATCTGATGCATAAGAATCAACTTTATTTTCCACATCTGCTTTAACTGTTGAGATAAATGAATAAATAAAATATAATAAAATTGATACTATCAAGACATTGAAAATTAATTGTAGATATAATGAAAGGATATATGGTAATTCTGGATCAATTAATGATTTAAATTTGAAACTTGTAAGTAAAGAAATCCAAGTTTTCTTTTTAGATTTTCTAGATCTTTTCTTCTTTTCCTTTGTATTATCTACTTCTTCATTTTGTTCTTCTTCGAGATCTTTATCATCAAGCCATTCATTATCCTGTTCTTTATTTAAACTTGTTTTTCTTTTAGTTGAGTTAGAGCCTGAAGAACGTAAATATGGACTTTTAAAATTTGATTTGGTATTCCCATTTAATGTATCAGATAATGGACTTGCATGTTTGATATTTTTAGCTGAAGGTGAATTAGAAGCTGAATAAGCATAAGAATGAATAATATCATTTTTTTTAGGTGATATAAGAACTTTTGAAGCTAATTTAGTTGGGTTTATTTCCCTTGTTTCCTTTTGCTCATCTAATTCATTTAATAATTCTTGTTCAAGATTCACAGATTTCGTGGATTCAATATTTAAATTTGGTTGTTTCTTTTTCAGTATCGAAGCTGGTTGTTTTGGAAATTGTTGATGTAATGGTTTTGAAGGGGAAGATGCCAGTTCCAATGATGATGATGATGAAGATGAAGTTGAAATCCCATTAGTATTTGGAGTTGAAGATTTAGTTGGATCTATAAATGGCAAATTATCCTTTGTAGGATTTTTATACAGTTTCTTCAGTAAGCTTGGTTGACCTTTACTTGATTGCTGGAAAGATGGAGAATTCCCTATCGATGATGAATTCAATGATTGTAAATTTGAAGCTGGTGAGAATTCATTTTTACCACCTGTTAAAGCTTGTTGTTGTCTAAATTGTGCTCTTCTTAACGGAGTTTTAGGATCATTCTCAATTTGATCAACCCCTATCATACTAATATTTGAATCAAAGTCACTATCAAATGTAGAGTCATTGCTTGTAGCTTCATTAGTTGAATCTTGTTCATTTTTTAATAAAGTATTGATATTGTGTTTATTGGAATGTGATAAAACATGATTTTGCTGAAACATAACGTTAAGCTCTTCTGGTGACTTGGATGGTTTACGTTGATGAGTAGCCATAGCAGCAAAAAGAATGTTCTTTCAAAGCCTTTTTTGAAGTCACTTGAATCACTTGATTGATTAGGAAAATGTGCCAAATTTTGAATTACAAATTACAATACGCCAAAACTATACATGTAAAATGATTTTGTTATGTCTTGAGACGTTTTGTGGAAAATGTAAACAATGCGATCTCAGTGCTGAAACATACGCTGACTGGGGAGCTGGTGTAGTCAATTAGACTGGGTCGTGTATCAAATTTAGGCCTAGATGATGCGTAAATTACAGCACCGATGATTATCCAAATATTAAGTAATTGAATCCAAAGAGAATCAAATTAGGTTATAAAATGCTTATGGTGAGTTAAAATTAGAGCTTACCATAATCTACCACACACTGAACAAATAACGGGCTATCCTGGGTTCTTTTTAGTGTTTGATCTAATTGAAGCTGTCGACGCGGTAGAGTTTAAGGTATTCGTGTAACAAAAAAAATCGGTAGGAGCCGCAAAAAAAGAATGCGATTTCTGTGGATTGAACACAGGACCTTTAGATCTTCAGTCTAACGCTCTCCCGACTGAGCTAAAACCGCTTCTTATTGTGTTATTCGCTGTCTAAATTGGTATTACAATTAAGAATTAGCTTATATAATCAACATTTAAATTATAGAAAAATAAAAGAAAAAAAAATAAAATACACACATAATAATTAAAAAAACATAAAAATCAAAAAACATTTTATATAAACATTATATGATACAATAAAAAACAAGAGAAGACAGAAAGGGACAATAAGAGGAACTTATAAATGCAAGCCGCTAAGCAAACAGTACCATGTGGGGTTTATAAGAATACCAAAGCTGAACGACACCGAAAATCTCTCTTAAATATAGTTAAATTAAATTTATAATATACATTAAATATAACCTTTAAAAAAAAAAAAAAAACCA